>NW_027672063.1:0-93000 GCF_964165515.1 Mesoplodon bidens | reverse complement strand
AACGTGGGAGGGTCGGGCCCCGTCCTGTCGCACGGGTTAGTGCCAGCATACGGGCCAGGAGTAGGCAACGACGTAGGATAAAGTGTAGGGCTGGTGGTGGGTTTCCATTCCGGGCTAGAGTTAGGGTTAGGGAACGGCAAGGCTTAAAGCACAGGTGAGGGTACGGAAACGTGGGAGGGTCAGGCTACGTGCTGACGCACGGGTCAGTGCCAGCGTAGGGGCCAGGAGTAGGCAACGGCGTAAGGTAAGGTGTAGGGCTGGTGGTGGGTTTCTATTCCGGGCTAGGGTTAGGGTTAGGGAACGGCAAGGCTTAGGGCACAGGTGAGGTTACGGAAACGTGGGAGGGTCGGGCTACGTGCTGACGCAAGGGTCAGTGCCAGCGTACGGGCCAGGAGTATGCAACGGCGTAGGATAAAGTGTAGGGCTGGTGGTTGTTTTCCGTTCCGGGCTAGTGTTAGGGTTAGGGAACGGCAAGGCTTAGGGCACAGGTGAGGTTACGGAAACGTGGGAGGGACAGGCTACGTGCTGACGCACGGGTTAGTGCCAGCGTACGGGCCAGGAGTAGGCAACGGCGTAAGGTAAGGTGTAGGGCTGGTGGTTGGTTTCCGTTCCAGGCTAGGGTTAGGGTTAGGGAACGGCAAGGCTTAGGGCACAGGTGAGGGTACGGAAACGTGGGAGGGTCGGGCTACGTGCTGACGCACGTGTCAGTGCCAGCGTACGGGCCAGGAGTAGGCAACGGCGTAGGATAAAGTGTAGGGCTGGTGGTGGATTTGCGTTCGGGGCTAGGGTTAGGGTTAGGGAACGGCAAGGCTTAGGGCACAGGTGAGGGTACGGAAACGTGGGAGGGTCAGGCTACGTGCTGACGCACCGGTCAGTGCCAGCGTACAGGTCAGGAGTAGGGTACGGCGTAAGGTAACGTGTAGGGCTGGTGGTGGGTTTCTATTCCGGGCTAGGGTTAGGGTTAGGGAACGGCAAGGCTTAGGGCACAGGTGAGGGTACGGAAACGTGGGAGGGTCAGGCTACGTGCTGACGCACGGGTCAGTGCCAGCGTACGGGTCAGGAGTATGGTTTGGCGTAAGGTAAGGTGTAGGGCTGGTGGTGGGTTTCTATTCCGGGCTAGGGTTAGGGTTAGGGAACGGCAAGGCTTAGGGCACAGGTGAGGGTACGGAAACGTGGGAGGGTCGGGCTACGTGCTGACGCACGGGTCAGTGCCAGCGTACGGGCCAGGAGTAGGCAACGGCGTAGGATAAAGTGTAGGGCTGGTGGTGGATTTGCGTTCCGGGCTAGGGTTAGGGTTAGGGAACGGCAAGGCTTAGGGCACAGGTGAGGGTACGGAAACGTGGGAGGGTCAGGCTACGTGCTGACGCACGGTTCAGTGCCAGCGTACGGGCCAGGAATAGGGTACGGCATAAGGTAAGGTGTCAGGCTGGTGGTGGGTTTCCGTTCCGGGCTAGGGTTAGGGTTAGGGAACGGCAAGGCTTAGGGCACAGGTGAAGGTACGGAAACGTGGGAGGCTCGTGCTACGTGCTGACGCACGGGTCAGTGCCAGCGTACGGGCCAGGAGTAGGCAACGGCGTAGGATAAAGTGTGGGGCTGGTGGTGGATTTGCGTTCCGGGCTAGGGTTAGGGTTAGGGAACGGCAAGGCTTAGGGCACAGGTGAGGGTACGGAAACGTGGGAGGGTCAGGCTACGTGCTGACGCACGGGTCAGTGCCAGCGTACGGGTCAGGAGTAGGGTAAGGCGTAAGGTAAGGTGTAGGGCTGGTGGTGGGTTTCTATTCCGGGCTAGGGTTAGGGTTAGGGAACGGCAAGGCTTAGGGCACAGGTCAGGGTACGGAAACGCGGGAGGGTAAGGCTACGTGCTGATGAACGGGTCAGTGCCAGAGTACAGGCCAGGAGTAGGCAATGGCGTAGGGTAAGGTGTAGGGCTGGTGGTTGGTTTCCGTTCCAGGCTAGGGTTAGGGTTAGGGAACGGCAAGGCTTAGAGCACAGGTGAGGGTACGGAAACGTGGGAGGGTCAGGCTACGTGCTGACGCACGGGTCAGTGCCAGCGTACGGGCCAGGAGTAGGCAACGGCGTAGGATAAAGTGTAGGGCTGGTGGTGGATTTGCGTTCCAGGCTAGGGTTAGGGTTAGGGAACGGCAAGGCTTAGAGCACAGGTGAGGGTACGGAAACGTGGGAGGGTCAGGCTACGTGCTGATGCACGGTTCAGTGCCAGCGTACGGGCCAGGAATCGGGTACGGCGTAAGGTAAGGTGTAGGGCTGGTGCTGGGTTTCCGTTCCGGGCCAGGGTTAGGTTTAGGGAACGGCAAGGCTTAGGGCACAGGTGAGGGTACGTAAACGTGGGAGGGTCAGGCTACGTGCTGACGCACGGGTCAGTGCCAACGTACGGGCCAGGAGTAGGGTACGGCGTAAGATAAGGTGTAGGGCTTGTGGTTGATTTCCGTTCCAGGCTAGGGTTAGGGTTAGGGAACGGCAAGGCTTAGGGCAAAGGAGAGGGTACGGAAACGTGGGAGGGTCGGGCCCCGTTCTGTCGCACGGGTTAGTGCCAGCATACGGGCCAGGAGTAGGCAACGATGTAGGATAAAGTGTAGGGCTGTTGGTGGGTTTCCATTCCGGGCTAGAGTTAGGGTTAGGGAACGGCAAGGCTTAGGGCACAGGTGAGGGTACGGAAACGTGGGAGGGTCAGGCTACGTGCTGACGCACGGGTCAGTGCCAGCGTACGGGCCAGGAGTAGGCAACGGCGTAAGGTAAGGTGTAGGGCTGGTGGTGGGTTTCTATTCCGGGCTAGGGTTAGGGTTAGGGAACGGCAAAGCTTAGGGCACAGGTGAGGTTACGGAAACGTGGGAGGGTCGGGCTACGTGCTGACGCACGGGTCAGTGCCAGCGTACGGGCCAGGAGTATGCAACGGCGTAGGATAAAGTGTAGGGCTGGTGGTTGTTTTCCGTTCCGGGCTAGTGTTAGGGTTAGGGAACGGCAAGGCTTAGGGCACAGGTGAGGTTACGGAAACGTGGGAGGGTCAGGCTACGTGCTGACGCACGGGTTAGTGCCAGCGTACGGGCCAGGAGTAGGCAACGGCGTAAGGTAAGGTGTAGGGCTGGTGGTTGGTTTCCGTTCCAGGCTAGGGTTAGGGTTAGGGAACGGCAAGGCTTAGGGCACAGGTGAGGGTACGGAAACGTGGGAGGGTCGGGCTACGTGCTGACGCACGTGTCAGTGCCAGCGTACGGGCCAGGAGTAGGCAACGGCGTAGGATAAAGTGTAGGGCTGGTGGTGGATTTGCGTTCGGGGCTAGGGTTAGGGTTAGGGAACGGCAAGGCTTAGGGCACAGGTGAGGGTACGGAAACGTGGGAGGGTCAGGCTACGTGCTGACGCACAGGTCAGTGCCAGCGTACAGGTCAGGAGTAGGGTACGGCGTAAGGTAACGTGTAGGGCTGGTGGTGGGTTTCTATTCCGGGCTAGGGTTAGGGTTAAGGAACAGCAAGGCTTAGGGCACAGGTGAGGGTACGGAAACGTGGGAGGGTCAGGCTACGTGCTGACGCACGGGTCAGTGCCAGCGTACGGGTCAGGAGTAGGGTATGGCGTAAGGTAAGGTGTAGGGCTGGTGGTGGGTTTCTATTCCGGGCTAGGGTTAGGGTTAGGGAACGGCAAGGCTTAGGGCACAGGTGAGGGTACGGAAACGTGGGAGGGTCGGGCTACGTGCTGACGCACGGGTCAGTGCCAGCGTACGGGCCAGGAGTAGGCAACGGCGTAGGATAAAGTGTAGGGCTGGTGGTGGATTTGCGTTCTGGGCTAGGGTTAGGGTTAGGGAACGGCAAGGCTTAGGGCACAGGTGAGGGTACGGAAACGCGGGAGGGTAAGGCTGCGTGCTGATGCACGGTGCAGTGCCAGCGTACGGGCCAGGAGTAGGCAACGGCGTAAGGTAAGGTGTAGGGCTGGTGGTTGGTTTCCATTCCAGGCTAGGGTTAGGGTTAGGGAACGGCAAGGCTTAGGGCACAGGTGAGGGTACGGAAACGTGGGAGGGTCGGGCTACGTGCTGACGCACGGGTCAGTGCCAGCGTACGGGCCAGGAGTAGGCAACGGCGTAGGGTAAAGTGTAGGGCTGGTGGTTATTTTCCGTTCCGGGCTAGTGTTAGGGTTAGGGAACGGCAAGGCTTAGGGCACAGGTGAGGTTACGGAAACGTGGGAGGGTCAGGCTACGTGCTGACGCACGGGTCAGTGCCAGCGTACGGGCCAGGAGTAGGCAACGGCGTAAGGTAAGGTGTAGGGCTGGTGGTGGGTTTCTATTCCGGGCTAGGGTTAGGGTTAGGGAACGGCAAGGCTTAGGGCACAGGTGAGGTTACGGAAACGTGGGAGGGTCGGGCTACGTGCTGACGCACGGGTCAGTGCCAGCGTACGGGCCAGGAGTATGCAACGGCGTAGGGTAAAGTGTAGGGCTGGTGGTTATTTTCCGTTCCGGGCTAGTGTTAGGGTTAGGGAACGGCAAGGCTTAGGGCACAGGTGAGGTTACGGAAACGTGGGAGGGTCAGGCTACGTGCTGACGCACGGGTTAGTGCCAGCGTACGGGCCAGGAGTAGGCAACGGCGTAAGGTAAGGTGTAGGGCTGGTGGTTGGTTTCCGTTCCAGGCTAGGGTTAGGGTTAGGGAACGGCAAGGCTTAGGGCACAGGTGAGGGTACGGAAACGTGGGAGGGTCGGGCTACGTGCTGACGCACGTGTCAGTGCCAGCGTACGGGCCAGGAGTAGGCAACGGCGTAGGATAAAGTGTAGGGCTGGTGGTGGATTTGCGTTCGGGGCTAGGGTTAGGGTTAGGGAACGGCAAGGCTTAGGGCACAGGTGAGGGTACGGAAACGTGGGAGGGTCAGGCTACGTGCTGACGCACAGGTCAGTGCCAGCGTACAGGTCAGGAGTAGGGTACGGCGTAAGGTAACGTGTAGGGCTAGTGGTGGGTTTCTATTCCGGGCTAGGGTTAGGGTTAGGGAACAGCAAGGCTTAGGGCACAGGTGAGGGTACGGAAACGTGGGAGGGTCAGGCTACGTGCTGACGCACGTGTCAGTGCCAGCGTACGGGTCAGGAGTAGGGTATGGCGTAAGGTAAGGTGTAGGGCTGGTGGTGGGTTTCTATTCCGGGCTAGGGTTAGGGTTAGGGAACGGCAAGGCTTAGGGCACAGGTGAGGGTACGGAAACGTGGGAGGGTCGGGCTACGTGCTGACGCACGGGTCAGTGCCAGCGTACGAGCCAGGAGTAGGCAACGGCGTAGGATAAAGTGTAGGGCTGGTGGTGGATTTGCGTTCTGGGCTAGGGTTAGGGTTAGGGAACGGCAAGGCTTAGGGCACAGGTGAGGGTACGGAAACGCGGGAGGGTAAGGCTGCGTGCTGATGCACGGTGCAGTGCCAGCGTACGGGCCAGGAGTAGGCAACGGCGTAAGGTAAGGTGTAGGGCTGGTGGTTGGTTTCCATTCCAGGCTAGGGTTAGGGTTAGGGAACGGCAAGGCTTAGGTCAAAGGAGAGGGTATGGAAACGTGGGAGGGTCGGGCCCCGTCCTGTCGCACGGGTTAGTGCCAGCATACGGGCCAGGAGTAGGCAACGACGTAGGATAAAGTGTAGGGCTGGTGGTGGGGTTCCATTCCGGGCTAGAGTTAGGGTTAGGGAACGGCAAGGCTTAGGGCACAGGTGAGGGTACGGAAACGTGGGAGGGTCAGGCTACGTGCTGACGCACGGGTCAGTGCCAGCGTACGGGCCAGGAGTAGGCAACGGCGTAAGGTAAGGTGTAGGGCTGGTGGTGGGTTTCTATTCCGGGCTAGGGTTAGTGTTAGGGAACGGCAAGGCTTAGGGCACAGGTGAGGTTACGGAAACGTGGGAGGGTCGGGCTACGTGCTGACGCAAGGGTCAGTGCCAGCGTACGGGCCAGGAGTATGCAACGGCGTAGGATAAAGTGTAGGGCTGGTGGTTGTTTTCCGTTCCGGGCTAGTGTTAGGGTTAGGGAACGGCAAGGCTTAGGGCACAGGTGAGGTTACGGAAACGTGGGAGGGACAGGCTACGTGCTGACGCACGGGTTAGTGCCAGCGTACGGGCCAGGAGTAGGCAACGGCGTAAGGTAAGGTGTAGGGCTGGTGGTTGGTTTCCGTTCCAGGCTAGGGTTAGGGTTAGGGAACGGCAAGGCTTAGGGCACAGGTGAGGGTACGGAAACGTGGGAGGGTCGGGCTACGTGCTGACGCACGTGTCAGTGCCAGCGTACGGGCCAGGAGTAGGCAACGGCGTAGGATAAAGTGTAGGGCTGGTGGTGGATTTGCGTTCGGGGCTAGGGTTAGGGTTAGGGAACGGCAAGGCTTAGGGCACAGGTGAGGGTACGGAAACGTGGGAGGGTCAGGCTACGTGCTGACGCACAGGTCAGTGCCAGCGTACAGGTCAGGAGTAGGGTACGGCGTAAGGTAACGTGTAGGGCTGGTGGTGGGTTTCTATTCCGGGCTAGGGTTAGGGTTAGGGAACGGCAAGGCTTAGGGCACAGGTGAGGGTACGGAAACGTGGGAGGGTCAGGCTACGTGCTGACGCACGGGTCAGTGCCAGCGTACGGGTCAGGAGTATGGTTTGGCGTAAGGTAAGGTGTAGGGCTGGTGGTGGGTTTCTATTCCGGGCTAGGGTTAGGGTTAGGGAACGGCAAGGCTTAGGGCACAGGTGAGGGTACGGAAACGTGGGAGGGTCGGGCTACGTGCTGACGCACGGGTCAGTGCCAGCGTACGGGCCAGGAGTAGGCAACGGCGTAGGATAAAGTGTAGGGCTGGTGGTGGATTTGCGTTCCGGGCTAGGGTTAGGGTTAGGGAACGGCAAGGCTTAGGGCACAGGTGAGGGTACGGAAACGTGGGAGGGTCAGGCTACGTGCTGACGCACGGTTCAGTGCCAGCGTACGGGCCAGGAATAGGGTACGGCATAAGGTAAGGTGTCAGGCTGGTGGTGGGTTTCCGTTCCGGGCTAGGGTTAGGGTTAGGGAACGGCAAGGCTTAGGGCACAGGTGAAGGTACGGAAACGTGGGAGGCTCGTGCTACGTGCTGACGCACGGGTCAGTTCCAGCGTACGGGCCAGGAGTAGGCAACGGCGTAGGATAAAGTGTGGGGCTGGTGGTGGATTTGCGTTCCGGGCTAGGGTTAGGGTTAGGGAACGGCAAGGCTTAGGGCACAGGTGAGGGTACGGAAACGTGGGAGGGTCAGGCTACGTGCTGACGCACGGGTCAGTGCCAGCGTACGGGTCAGGAGTAGGGTAAGGCGTAAGGTAAGGTGTAGGGCTGGTGGTGGGGTTCTATTCCGGGCTAGGGTTAGGGTTAGGGAACGGCAAGGCTTAGGGCACAGGTCAGGGTACGGAAACGCGGGAGGGTAAGGCTACGTGCTGATGAACGGGTCAGTGCCAGAGTACAGGCCAGGAGTAGGCAACGGCGTAGGGTAAGGTGTAGGGCTGGTGGTTGGTTTCCGTTCCAGGCTAGGGTTAGGGTTAGGGAACGGCAAGGCTTAGGGCAAAGGTGAGGGTACGGAAACGTGGGAGGGTCGGGCTACGTGCTGACGCACGGGTCAGTGCCAGCGTACGGGCCAGGAGTAGGCAACGGCGTAGGATAAAGTGTAGGGCTGGTGGTGGATTTGCGTTCCAGGCTAGGGTTAGGGTTAGGGAACGGCAAGGCTTAGGGCACAGGTGAGGGTACGGAAACGTGGGAGGGTCAGGCTACGTGCTGACGCACGGTTCAGTGCCAGCGTACGGGCCAGGAATAGGGTACGGCGTAAGGTAAGGTGTAGGGCTGGTGGTGGGTTTCCGTTCTGGCCTAGGGTTAGGGTTAGGGAACGGCAAGGCTTAGGGCACAGGTGAGGGTACGGAAACGTGGGAGGGTCAGGCTACGTGCTGACGCACGGGTCAGTGCCAACGTACGGGCCAGGAGTAGGGTACGGCGTAAGGTAAGGTGTAGGGCTTGTGGTTGATTTCCGTTCCAGGCTAGGGTTAGGGTTAGGGAACGGCAAGGCTTAGGGCAAAGGAGAGGGTACGGAAACGTGGGAGGGTCGGGCTACGTGCTGACGCACGGGTCAGTGCCAGCGTACGGGCCAGGAGTAGGCAACGGCGTAGGATAAAGTGTAGGGCTGGTGGTGGATTTGCATTCGGGGCTAGGGTTAGGGTTAGGGAACGGCAAGGCTTAGGGCACAGGTGAGGGTACGGAAACGTGGGAGGGTCAGGCTACGTGCTGACGCACAGTTCAGTGCCAGCGTACGGGCCAGGAATAGGGTACGGCGTAAGGTAAGGTGTCAGGCTGGTGGTGGGTTTCCGTTCCGGGCTAGGGTTAGGGTTAGGGAACGACAAGGCTTAGGGCACAGGTGAAGTTACGGAAACGTGTGAGGCTCGGGCTACGTGCTGACGCACGGGTCAGTGCCAGCGTACGGGCCAGGAGTAGGCAACGGCGTAGGATAAAGTGTAGGGCTGGTGGTGGATTTGCGTTCTGGGCTAGGGTTAGGGTTAGGGAACGGCAAGGCTTAGGGCACAGGTGAGGGTACGGAAACGCGGGAGGGTAAGGCTGCGTGCTGATGCACGGTGCAGTGCCAGCGTACGGGCCAGGAGTAGGCAACGGCGTAAGGTAAGGTGTAGGGCTGTTGGTTGGTTTCCGTTCCAGGCTAGGGTTAGGGTTAGGGAACGGCAAGGCTTAGGGCACAGGTGAGGGTACGGAAACGTGGGAGCGTCGGGCTATGTGCTGACGCACAGGTCAGTGCCAGCGTACGGGCCAGGAGTAGGCAACGGCGTAGGATAAAGTGTAGGGCTGGTGGTGGATTTGCGTTCCAGGCTAGGGTTAGGGTTAGGGAACGGCAAGGCTTAGAGCACAGGTGAGGGTACGGAAACGTGGGAGGGTCCGGCTACGTGCTGATGCACGGTTCAGTGCCAGCGTACGGGCCAGGAATATGGTACGGCGTAAGGTAAGGTGTAGGGCTGGTGCTGGGTTTCCGTTCCGGGCCAGGGTTAGGGTTAGGGAACGGCAAGGCTTAGGGCACAGGTGAGGGTACGGAAACGTGGGAGGGTCAGGCTACGTGCTGACGCACGGGTCAGTGCCAACGTACGTGCCAGGAGTAGGGTACGGCGTAAGATAAGGTGTAGGGCTTGTGGTTGATTTCCGTTCCAGGCTAGGGTTAGGGTTAGGGAACGGCAAGGCTTAGGGCAAAGGAGAGGGTACGGAAACGTGGGAGGGTCGGGCCCCGTTCTTTCGCATGGGTTAGTGCCAGCATACGGGCCAGGAGTAGGCAACGATGTCGGATAAAGTGTAGGGCTGGTGGTGGGTTTCCATTCCGGGCTAGAGTTAGGGTTAGGGAACGGCAAGGCTTAGGGCACAGGTGAGGGTACGGAAACGTGGGAGGGTCAGGCTACGTGCTGACGCACGGGTCAGTGCCAGCGTACGGGCCAGGAGTAGGCAACGGCGTAAGGTAAGGTGTAGGGCTGGTGGTGGGTTTCTATTCCGGGCTAGGGTTAGGTTTAGGGAACGGCAAGGCTTAGGGCACAGGTGAGGTTACGGAAACGTGGGAGGGTCGGGCTACGTGCTGACGCACGGGTCAGTGCCAGCGTACGGGCCAGGAGTATGCAACGGCGTAGGATAAAGTGTAGGGCTGGTGGTTGTTTTCCGTTCCGGGCTAGTGTTAGGGTTAGGGAACGGCAAGGCTTAGGGCACAGGTGAGGTTACGGAAACGTGGGAGGGTCAGGCTACGTGCTGACGCACGGGTTAGTGCCAGCGTACGGGCCAGGAGTAGGCAACGGCGTAAGGTAAGGTGTAGGGCTGGTGGTTGGTTTCCGTTCCAGGCTAGGGTTAGGGTTAGGGAACGGCAAGGCTTAGGGCACAGGTGAGGGTACGGAAACGTGGGAGGGTCGGGCTACGTGCTGACGCACGTGTCAGTGCCAGCGTACGGGCCAGGAATAGGCAACGGCGTAGGATAAAGTGTAGGGTTGGTGGTGGATTTGCGTTCGGGGCTAGGGTTAGGGTTAGGGAACGGCAAGGCTTAGGGCACAGGTGAGGGTACGGAAACGTGGGAGGGTCAGGCTACGTGCTGACGCACAGGTCAGTGCCAGCATACAGGTCAGGAGTAGGGTACGGCGTAAGGTAACGTGTAGGGCTGGTGGTGGGTTTCTATTCCGGGCTAGGGTTAGGGTTAGGGAACGGCAAGGCTTAGGGCACAGGTGAGGGTACGGAAACGTGGGAGGGTCAGGCTACGTGCTGACGCACAGGTCAGTGCCAGCGTACAGGTCAGGAGTAGGGTACGGCGTAAGGTAACGTGTAGGGCTGGTGGTGGGTTTCTATTCCGGGCTAGGGTTAGGGTTAGGGAACGGCAAGGCTTAGGGCACAGGTGAGGGTACGGAAACGTGGGAGGGTCAGGCTACGTGCTGACGCACGGGTCAGTGCCAGCGTACGGGCCAGGAATATGGTAAGGCGTAAGGTAAGGTGTAGGGCTGGTGGTGGGTTTCCGTTCTGGCCTAGGGTTAGGGTTAGGGAACTGCAAGGCTTAGGGCACAGGTGAGGGTACAGAAACGTGGGAGGGTCAGGCTACGTGCTGACGCACGGGTCAGTGCCAACGTACGGGCCAGGAGTAGGGTACGGCGTAAGGTAAGGTGTAGGGCTTGTGGTTGATTTCCGTTCCAGGTTAGGGTTAGGGTTAGGGAACGGCAAGGCTTAGGGCAAAGGAGAGGGTACGGAAACGTGGGAGGGTCGGGCTACGTGCTGACGCACGGGTCAGTGCCAGCGTACGGGCCAGGAGTAGGCAACGGCGTAGGATAAAGTGTAGGGCTGGTGGTGGATTTGCATTCGGGGCTAGGGTTAGGGTTAGGGAACGGCAAGGCTTAGGGCACAGGTGAGGGTACGGAAACGTGGGAGGGTCAGGCTACGTGCTGACGCACAGTTCAGTGCCAGCGTACGGGCCAGGAATAGTGTACGGCGTAAGGTAAGGTGTCAGGCTGGTGGTGGGTTTCCGTTCCGGGCTAGGGTTAGGGTTAGGGAACGGCAAGGCTTAGGGCAAAGGAGAGGGTACGGAAACGTGGGAGGGTCGGGCCCCGTTCTGTCGCACGGGTTAGTGCCAGCATACGGGCCAGGAGTAGGCAACGATGTCGGATAAAGTGTAAGGCTGGTGGTGGGTTTCCATTCCGGGCTAGAGTTAGGGTTAGGGAACGGCAAGGCTTAGGGCACAGGTGAGGGTACGGAAACGTGGGAGGGTCAGGCTACGTGCTGACGCACGGGTCAGTGCCAGCGTACGGGCCAGGAGTAGGCAACGGCGTAAGGTAAGGTGTAGGGCTGGTGGTGGGTTTCTATTCCGGGCTAGGGTTAGGGTTAGGGAACGGCAAGGCTTAGGGCACAGGTGAGGTTACGGAAACGTGGGAGGGTCGGGCTACGTGCTGACGCACGGGTTAGTGCCAGCGTACGGGCCAGGAGTAGGCAACGGCGTAAGGTAAGGTGTAGGGCTGGTGGTTGGTTTCCGTTCCAGGCTAGGGTTAGGGTTAGGGAACGGCAAGGCTTAGGGCACAGGTGAGGGTACGGAAACGTGGGAGGGTCGGGCTACGTGCTGACGCACGTGTCAGTGCCAGCGTACGGGCCAGGAGTAGGCAACGGCGTAGGATAAAGTGTAGGTCTGGTGGTGGATTTGCGTTCTGGGCTAGGGTTAGGGTTAGGGAACGGCAAGGCTTAGGGCACAGGTGAGGGTACGGAAACGCGGGAGGGTAAGGCTGCGTGCTGGTGCACGGTGCAGTGCCAGCGTACGGGCCAGGAGTAGGCAACGGCGTAATGTAATGTGTAGGGCTGGTGGTTGGTTTCCATTCCAGGCTAGGGTTAGGGTTAGGGAACGGCAAGGCTTAGGGCACAGGTGAGGGTACGGAAACGTGGGAGGGTCGGGCTACGTGCTGACGCACGGGTCAGTGCCAGCGTACGGGCCAGGAGTAGGCAACGGCGTAGGATAAAGTGTAGGGCTGGTGGTGGATTTGCGTTCCAGGCTAGGGTTAGGGTTAGGGAACGGCAAGGCTTAGAGCACAGGTGAGGGTACGGAAACGTGGGAGGGTCAGGCTACGTGCTGACGCACGGTTCAGTGCCAGCGTACGGGCCAGGAATAGGGTACGGCGTAAGGTAAGGTGTAGGGCTGGTGCTGGGTTTCCGTTCCGGGCCAGGGTTAGGGTTAGGGAACGGCAAGGCTTAGGGCACAGGTGAGGGTACGGAAACGTGGGAGGGTCAGGCTACGTGCTGACGCACGGGTCAGTGCCAACGTACGGGCCAGGAGTAGGGTACGGCGTAAGATAAGGTGTAGGGCTTGTGGTTGATTTCCGTTCCAGGCTAGGGTTAGGGTTAGGGAACGGCAAGGCTTAGGGCAAAGGAGAGGGTACGGAAACGTGGGAGGGTCGGGCCCCGTTCTGTCGCACGGGTTAGTGCCAGCATACGGGCCAGGAGTAGGCAACGATGTAGGATAAAGTGTAGGGCTGGTGGTGGGTTTCCATTCCGGGCTAGAGTTAGGGTTAGGGAACGGCAAGGCTTAGGGCACAGGTGAGGGTACGGAAACGTGGGAGGGTCAGGCTACGTGCTGACGCACGGGTCAGTGCCAGCGTACGGGTCAGGAGTAGGGTAAGGCGTAAGGTAAGGTGTAGGGCTGGTGGTGGGTTTCTATTCCGGGCTAGGGTTAGGGTTAGGGAACGGCAAGGCTTAGGGCACAGGTCAGGGTACGGAAACGCGGGAGGGTAAGGCTACGTGCTGATGAACGGGTCAGTGCCAGAGTACAGGCCAGGAGTAGGCAACGGCGTAGGGTAAGGTGTAGGGCTGGTGGTTGGTTTCCGTTCCAGGCTAGGGTTAGGGTTAGGGAACGGCAAGGCTTAGGGCACAGGTGAGGGTACGGAAACGTGGGAGGGTCGGGCTACGTGCTGACGCACGGGTCAGTGCCAGCGTACGGGCCAGGAGTAGGCAACGGCGTAGGATAAAGTGTAGGGCTGGTGGTGGATTTGCGTTCCAGGCTAGGGTTAGGGTTAGGGAACGGCAAGGCTTAGGGCACAGGTGAGGGTACGGAAACGTGGGAGGGTCAGGCTACGTGCTGACGCACGGGTCAGTGCCAGCGTACGGGTCAGGAGTAGGGTATGGCGTAAGGTAAGGTGTAGGGCTGGTGGTGTGTTTCTATTCCGGGCTAGGGTTAGCGTTAGGGAACGGCAAGGCTTAGGGCACAGGTGAGGGTACGGAAACGTGGGAGGGTCGGGCTACGTGCTGACGCACGGGTCAGTGCCAGCGTACGGGCCAGGAGTAGGCAACGGCGTAGGATAAAGTGTAGGGCTGGTGGTGGATTTGCGTTCTGGGCTAGGGTTAGGGTTAGGGAACGGCAAGGCTTAGGGCACAGGTGAGGGTACGGAAACGCGGGAGGGTAAGGCTGCGAGCTGATGCACGGTGCAGTGCCAGCGTACGGGCCAGGAGTAGGCAACGGCGTAAGGTAAGGTGTAGGGCTGGTGGTTGGTTTCCATTCCAGGCTAGGGTTAGGGTTAGGGAACGGCAAGGCTTAGGGCACAGGTGAGGGTACGGAAACGTGGGAGGGTCGGGCTACGTGCTGACGCACGGGTCAGTGCCAGCGTACGGGCCAGGAGTAGGCAACGGCGTAGGATAAAGTGTAGGGCTGGTGGTGGATTTGCGTTCCAGGCTAGGGTTAGGGTTAGGGAACGGCAAGGCTTAGAGCACAGGTGAGGGTACGGAAACGTGGGAGGGTCAGGCTACGTGCTGATGCACGGTTCAGTGCCAGCGTACGGGCCAGGAATCGGGTACGGCGTAAGGTAAGGTGTAGGGCTGGTGCTGGGTTTCCGTTCCGGGCCAGGGTTAGGTTTAGGGAACGGCAAGGCTTAGGGCACAGGTGAGGGTACGTAAACGTGGGAGGGTCAGGCTACGTGCTGACACACGGGTCAGTGCCAACGTACGGGCCAGGAGTAGGGTACGGCGTAAGATAAGGTGTAGGGCTTGTGGTTGATTTCCGTTCCAGGCTAGGGTTAGGGTTAGGGAACGGCAAGGCTTAGGGCAAAGGAGAGGGTACGGAAACGTGGGAGGGTCGGGCCCCGTTCTGTCGCACGGGTTAGTGCCAGCATACGGGCCAGGAGTAGGCAACGATGTAGGATAAAGTGTAGGGCTGGTGGTGGGTTTCCATTCCGGGCTAGAGTTAGGGTTAGGGAACGGCAAGGCTTAGGGCACAGGTGAGGGTACGGAAACGTGGGAGGGTCAGGCTACGTGCTGACGCACGGGTCAGTGCCAGCGTACGGGCCAGGAGTAGGCAACGGCGTAAGGTAAGGTGTAGGGCTGGTGGTGGGTTTCTATTCCGGGCTAGGGTTAGGGTTAGGTAACGGCAAGGCTTAGGGCACAGGTGAGGTTACGGAAACGTGGGAGGGTCGGGCTACGTGCTGACGCACGGGTCAGTGCCAGCGTACGGGCCAGGAGTATGCAACGGCGTAGGATAAAGTGTAGGGCTGGTGGTTGTTTTCCGTTCCGGGCTAGTGTTAGGGTTAGGGAACGGCAAGGCTTAGGGCACAGGTGAGGTTACGGAAACGTGGGAGGGTCAGGCTACGTGCTGACGCACGGGTTAGTGCCAGCGTACGGGCCAGGAGTAGGCAACGGCGTAAGGTAAGGTGTAGGGCTGGTGGTTGGTTTCAGTTCCAGGCTAGGGTTAGGGTTAGGGAACGGCAAGGCTTAGGGCACAGGTGAGGGTACGGAAACGTGGGAGTGTCGGGCTACGTGCTGACGCACGTGTCAGTGCCAGCGTACGGGCCAGGAGTAGGCAACGGCGTAGGATAAAGTGTAGGGCTGGTGGTGGATTTGCGTTCGGGGCTAGGGTTAGGGTTAGGGAACGGCAAGGCTTAGGGCACAGGTGAGGGTACGGAAACGTGGGAGGGTCAGGCTACGTGCTGACGCACAGGTCAGTGCCAGCGTACAGGTCAGGAGTAGGGTACGGCGTAAGGTAACGTGTAGGGCTGGTGGTGGGTTTCTATTCCGGGCTAGGGTTAGGGTTAAGGAACAGCAAGGCTTAGGGCACAGGTGAGGGTACGGAAACGTGGGAGGGTCAGGCTACGTGCTGACGCACGGGTCAGTGCCAGCGTACGGGTCAGGAGTAGGGTATGGCGTAAGGTAAGGTGTAGGGCTGGTGGTGGGTTTCTATTCCGGGCTAGGGTTAGGGTTAGGGAACGGCAAGGCTTAGGGCACAGGTGAGGGTACGGAAACGTGGGAGGGTCGGGCTACGTGCTGACGCACGGGTCAGTGCCAGCGTACGGGCCAGGAGTAGGCAACGGCGTAGGATAAAGTGTAGGGCTGGTGGTGGATTTGCGTTCTGGGCTAGGGTTAGGGTTAGGGAACGGCAAGGCTTAGGGCACAGGTGAGGGTACGGAAACGCGGGAGGGTAAGGCTGCGTGCTGATGCACGGTGCAGTGCCAGCGTACGGGCCAGGAGTAGGCAACGGCGTAAGGTAAGGTGTAGGGCTGGTGGTTGGTTTCCATTCCAGGCTAGGGTTAGGGTTAGGGAACGGCAAGGCTTAGGGCACAGGTGAGGGTACGGAAACGTGGGAGGGTCGGGCTACGTGCTGACGCACGGGTCAGTGCCAGCGTACGGGCCAGGAGTAGGCAACGGCGTAGGATAAAGTGTAGGGCTGGTGGTGGATTTGCGTTCAAGGCTAGGGTTAGGGTTAGGGAACGGCAAGGCTTAGAGCACAGGTGAGGGTACGGAAACGTGGGAGGGTCAGGCTACGTGCTGACGCACGGTTCAGTGCCAGCGTACGGGCCAGGAATAGGGTACGGCATAAGGTAATGTGTAGGGCTGGTGCTGGGTTTCCGTTCCGGGCCAGGGTTAGGGTTAGGGAACGGCAAGGCTTAGGGCACAGGTGAGGGTATGGAAACGTGGGAGGGTCAGGCTACGTGCTGACGCACGGGTCAGTGCCAACGTACGGGCCAGGAGTAGGGTACCGCGTAAGATAAGGTGTAGAGCTTGTGGTTGATTTCCGTTCCAGGCTAGGGTTAGGGTTAGGGAACGGCAAGGCTTAGGGCAAAGGAGAGGGTACGGAAACGTGGGAGGGTCGGGCCCCGTCCTGTCGCACGGGTTAGTGCCAGCATACGGGCCAGGAGTAGGCAACGACGTAGGATAAAGTGTAGGGCTGGTGGTGGGTTTCCATTCCGGGCTAGAGTTAGGGTTAGGGAACGGCAAGGCTTAAAGCACAGGTGAGGGTACGGAAACGTGGGAGGGTCAGGCTACGTGCTGACGCACGGGTCAGTGCCAGCGTAGGGGCCAGGAGTAGGCAACGGCGTAAGGTAAGGTGTAGGGCTGGTGGTGGGTTTCTATTCCGGGCTAGGGTTAGGGTTAGGGAACGGCAAGGCTTAGGGCACAGGTGAGGTTACGGAAACGTGGGAGGGTCGGGCTACGTGCTGACGCAAGGGTCAGTGCCAGCGTACGGGCCAGGAGTATGCAACGGCGTAGGATAAAGTGTAGGGCTGGTGGTTGTTTTCCGTTCCGGGCTAGTGTTAGGGTTAGGGAACGGCAAGGCTTAGGGCACAGGTGAGGTTACGGAAACGTGGGAGGGACAGGCTACGTGCTGACGCACGGGTTAGTGCCAGCGTACGGGCCAGGAGTAGGCAACGGCGTAAGGTAAGGTGTAGGGCTGGTGGTTGGTTTCCGTTCCAGGCTAGGGTTAGGGTTAGGGAACGGCAAGGCTTAGGGCACAGGTGAGGGTACGGAAACGTGGGAGGGTCGGGCTACGTGCTGACGCACGTGTCAGTGCCAGCGTACGGGCCAGGAGTAGGCAACGGCGTAGGATAAAGTGTAGGGCTGGTGGTGGATTTGCGTTCGGGGCTAGGGTTAGGGTTAGGGAACGGCAAGGCTTAGGGCACAGGTGAGGGTACGGAAACGTGGGAGGGTCAGGCTACGTGCTGACGCACCGGTCAGTGCCAGCGTACAGGTCAGGAGTAGGGTACGGCGTAAGGTAACGTGTAGGGCTGGTGGTGGGTTTCTATTCCGGGCTAGGGTTAGGGTTAGGGAACGGCAAGGCTTAGGGCACAGGTGAGGGTACGGAAACGTGGGAGGGTCAGGCTACGTGCTGACGCACGGGTCAGTGCCAGCGTACGGGTCAGGAGTATGGTTTGGCGTAAGGTAAGGTGTAGGGCTGGTGGTGGGTTTCTATTCCGGGCTAGGGTTAGGGTTAGGGAACGGCAAGGCTTAGGGCACAGGTGAGGGTACGGAAACGTGGGAGGGTCGGGCTACGTGCTGACGCACGGGTCAGTGCCAGCGTACGGGCCAGGAGTAGGCAACGGCGTAGGATAAAGTGTAGGGCTGGTGGTGGATTTGCGTTCCGGGCTAGGGTTAGGGTTAGGGAACGGCAAGGCTTAGGGCACAGGTGAGGGTACGGAAACGTGGGAGGGTCAGGCTACGTGCTGACGCACGGTTCAGTGCCAGCGTACGGGCCAGGAATAGGGTACGGCATAAGGTAAGGTGTCAGGCTGGTGGTGGGTTTCCGTTCCGGGCTAGGGTTAGGGTTAGGGAACGGCAAGGCTTAGGGCACAGGTGAAGGTACGGAAACGTGGGAGGCTCGTGCTACGTGCTGACGCACGGGTCAGTGCCAGCGTACGGGCCAGGAGTAGGCAACGGCGTAGGATAAAGTGTGGGGCTGGTGGTGGATTTGCGTTCCGGGCTAGGGTTAGGGTTAGGGAACGGCAAGGCTTAGGGCACAGGTGAGGGTACGGAAACGTGGGAGGGTCAGGCTACGTGCTGACGCACGGGTCAGTGCCAGCGTACGGGTCAGGAGTAGGGTAAGGCGTAAGGTAAGGTGTAGGGCTGGTGGTGGGTTTCTATTCCGGGCTAGGGTTAGGGTTAGGGAACGGCAAGGCTTAGGGCACAGGTCAGGGTACGGAAACGCGGGAGGGTAAGGCTACGTGCTGATGAACGGGTCAGTGCCAGAGTACAGGCCAGGAGTAGGCAATGGCGTAGGGTAAGGTGTAGGGCTGGTGGTTGGTTTCCGTTCCAGGCTAGGGTTAGGGTTAGGGAACGGCAAGGCTTAGAGCACAGGTGAGGGTACGGAAACGTGGGAGGGTCAGGCTACGTGCTGACGCACGGGTCAGTGCCAGCGTACGGGCCAGGAGTAGGCAACGGCGTAGGATAAAGTGTAGGGCTGGTGGTGGATTTGCGTTCCAGGCTAGGGTTAGGGTTAGGGAACGGCAAGGCTTAGAGCACAGGTGAGGGTACGGAAACGTGGGAGGGTCAGGCTACGTGCTGATGCACGGTTCAGTGCCAGCGTACGGGCCAGGAATCGGGTACGGCGTAAGGTAAGGTGTAGGGCTGGTGCTGGGTTTCCGTTCCGGGCCAGGGTTAGGTTTAGGGAACGGCAAGGCTTAGGGCACAGGTGAGGGTACGTAAACGTGGGAGGGTCAGGCTACGTGCTGACGCACGGGTCAGTGCCAACGTACGGGCCAGGAGTAGGGTACGGCGTAAGATAAGGTGTAGGGCTTGTGGTTGATTTCCGTTCCAGGCTAGGGTTAGGGTTAGGGAACGGCAAGGCTTAGGGCAAAGGAGAGGGTACGGAAACGTGGGAGGGTCGGGCCCCGTTCTGTCGCACGGGTTAGTGCCAGCATACGGGCCAGGAGTAGGCAACGATGTAGGATAAAGTGTAGGGCTGTTGGTGGGTTTCCATTCCGGGCTAGAGTTAGGGTTAGGGAACGGCAAGGCTTAGGGCACAGGTGAGGGTACGGAAACGTGGGAGGGTCAGGCTACGTGCTGACGCACGGGTCAGTGCCAGCGTACGGGCCAGGAGTAGGCAACGGCGTAAGGTAAGGTGTAGGGCTGGTGGTGGGTTTCTATTCCGGGCTAGGGTTAGGGTTAGGGAACGGCAAAGCTTAGGGCACAGGTGAGGTTACGGAAACGTGGGAGGGTCGGGCTACGTGCTGACGCACGGGTCAGTGCCAGCGTACGGGCCAGGAGTATGCAACGGCGTAGGATAAAGTGTAGGGCTGGTGGTTGTTTTCCGTTCCGGGCTAGTGTTAGGGTTAGGGAACGGCAAGGCTTAGGGCACAGGTGAGGTTACGGAAACGTGGGAGGGTCAGGCTACGTGCTGACGCACGGGTTAGTGCCAGCGTACGGGCCAGGAGTAGGCAACGGCGTAAGGTAAGGTGTAGGGCTGGTGGTTGGTTTCCGTTCCAGGCTAGGGTTAGGGTTAGGGAACGGCAAGGCTTAGGGCACAGGTGAGGGTACGGAAACGTGGGAGGGTCGGGCTACGTGCTGACGCACGTGTCAGTGCCAGCGTACGGGCCAGGAGTAGGCAACGGCGTAGGATAAAGTGTAGGGCTGGTGGTGGATTTGCGTTCGGGGCTAGGGTTAGGGTTAGGGAACGGCAAGGCTTAGGGCACAGGTGAGGGTACGGAAACGTGGGAGGGTCAGGCTACGTGCTGACGCACAGGTCAGTGCCAGCGTACAGGTCAGGAGTAGGGTACGGCGTAAGGTAACGTGTAGGGCTGGTGGTGGGTTTCTATTCCGGGCTAGGGTTAGGGTTAAGGAACAGCAAGGCTTAGGGCACAGGTGAGGGTACGGAAACGTGGGAGGGTCAGGCTACGTGCTGACGCACGGGTCAGTGCCAGCGTACGGGTCAGGAGTAGGGTATGGCGTAAGGTAAGGTGTAGGGCTGGTGGTGGGTTTCTATTCCGGGCTAGGGTTAGGGTTAGGGAACGGCAAGGCTTAGGGCACAGGTGAGGGTACGGAAACGTGGGAGGGTCGGGCTACGTGCTGACGCACGGGTCAGTGCCAGCGTACGGGCCAGGAGTAGGCAACGGCGTAGGATAAAGTGTAGGGCTGGTGGTGGATTTGCGTTCTGGGCTAGGGTTAGGGTTAGGGAACGGCAAGGCTTAGGGCACAGGTGAGGGTACGGAAACGCGGGAGGGTAAGGCTGCGTGCTGATGCACGGTGCAGTGCCAGCGTACGGGCCAGGAGTAGGCAACGGCGTAAGGTAAGGTGTAGGGCTGGTGGTTGGTTTCCATTCCAGGCTAGGGTTAGGGTTAGGGAACGGCAAGGCTTAGGGCACAGGTGAGGGTACGGAAACGTGGGAGGGTCGGGCTACGTGCTGACGCACGGGTCAGTGCCAGCGTACGGGCCAGGAGTAGGCAACGGCGTAGGATAAAGTGTAGGGCTGGTGGTGGATTTGCGTTCCAGGCTAGGGTTAGGGTTAGGGAACGGCAAGGCTTAGAGCACAGGTGAGGGTACGGAAACGTGGGAGGGTCAGGCTACGTGCTGATGCACGGTTCAGTGCCAGCGTACGGGCCAGGAATCGGGTACGGCGTAAGGCAAGGTGTAGGGCTGGTGCTGGGTTTCCGTTCCGGGCCAGGGTTAGGTTTAGGGAACGGCAAGGCTTAGGGCACAGGTGAGGGTACGGAAACGTGGGAGGTTCAGGCTACGTGCTGACGCACGGGTCAGTGCCAACGTACGGGCCAGGAGTAGGGTACGGCGTAAGATAAGGTGTAGGGCTTGTGGTTGATTTCCGTTCCAGGCTAGGGTTAGGGTTAGGGAACGGCAAGGCTTAGGGCAAAGGAGAGGGTACGGAAACGTGGGAGGGTCGGGCCCCGTTCTGTCGCACGGGTTAGTGCCAGCATACGGGCCAGGAGTAGGCAACGATGTAGGATAAAGTGTAGGGCTGGTGGTGGGTTTCCATTCCGGGCTAGAGTTATGGTTAGGGAACGGCAAGGCTTAGGGCACAGGTGAGGGTACGGAAACGTGGGAGGGTCAGGCTACGTGCTGACGCACGGGTCAGTGCCAGCGTACGGTCCAGGAGTAGGCAACGGCGTAAAGTAAGGTGTAGGGCTGGTGGTGGGTTTCTATTCCGGGCTAGGGTTAGGGTTAGGGAACGGCAAGGCTTAGGGCACAGGTGAGGTTACGGAAACGTGGGAGGGTCGGGCTACGTGCTGACGCACGGGTCAGTGCCAGCGTACGGGCCAGGAGTATGCAACGGCGTAGGATAAAGTGTAGGGCTGGTGGTTGTTTTCCGTTCCGGGCTAGTGTTAGGGTTAGGGAACGGCAAGGCTTAGGGCACAGGTGAGGTTACGGAAACGTGGGAGGGTCAGGCTACGTGCTGACGCACGGGTTAGTGCCAGCGTACGGGCCAGGAGTAGGCAACGGCGTAAGGTAAGGTGTAGGGCTGGTGGTTGGTTTCCGTTCCAGGCTAGGGTTAGGGTTAGGGAACGGCAAGGCTTAGGGCACAGGTGAGGGTACGGAAACGTGGGAGTGTCGGGCTACGTGCTGACGCACGTGTCAGTGCCAGCGTACGGGCCAGGAGTAGGCAACGGCGTAGGATAAAGTGTAGGGCTGGTGGTGGATTTGCGTTCGGGGCTAGGGTTAGGGTTAGGGAACGGCAAGGCTTAGGGCACAGGTGAGGGTACGGAAACGTGGGAGGGTCAGGCTACGTGCTGACGCACAGGTCAGTGCCAGCGTACAGGTCAGGAGTAGGGTACGGCGTAAGGTAACGTGTAGGGCTGGTGGTGGGTTTCTATTCCGGGCTAGGGTTAGGGTTAAGGAACAGCAAGGCTTAGGGCACAGGTGAGGGTACGGAAACGTGGGAGGGTCAGGCTACGTGCTGACGCACGGGTCAGTGCCAGCGTACGGGTCAGGAGTAGGGTATGGCGTAAGGTAAGGTGTAGGGCTGGTGGTGGGTTTCTATTCCGGGCTAGGGTTAGGGTTAGGGAACGGCAAGGCTTAGGGCACAGGTGAGGGTACGGAAACGTGGGAGGGTCGGGCTACGTGCTGACGCACGGGTCAGTGCCAGCGTACGGGCCAGGAGTAGGCAACGGCGTAGGATAAAGTGTAGGGCTGGTGGTGGATTTGCGTTCTGGGCTAGGGTTAGGGTTAGGGAACGGCAAGGCTTAGGGCACAGGTGAGGGTACGGAAACGCGGGAGGGTAAGGCTGCGTGCTGATGCACGGTGCAGTGCCAGCGTACGGGCCAGGAGTAGGCAACGGCGTAAGGTAAGGTGTAGGGCTGGTGGTTGGTTTCCATTCCAGGCTAGGGTTAGGGTTAGGGAACGGCAAGGCTTAGGGCACAGGTGAGGGTACGGAAACGTGGGAGGGTCGGGCTACGTGCTGACGCACGGGTCAGTGCCAGCGTACGGGCCAGGAGTAGGCAACGGTGTAGGATAAAGTGTAGGGCTGGTGGTGGATTTGCGTTCAAGGCTAGGGTTAGGGTTAGGGAACGGCAAGGCTTAGAGCACAGGTGAGGGTACGGAAACGTGGGAGGGTCAGGCTACGTGCTGACGCACGGTTCAGTGCCAGCGTACGGGCCAGGAATAGGGTACGGCGTAAGGTAAGGTGTAGGGCTGGTGCTGGGTTTCCGTTCCGGGCCAGGGTTAGGGTTAGGGAACGGCAAGGCTTAGGGCACAGGTGAGGGTATGGAAACGTGGGAGGGTCAGGCTACGTGCTGACGCACGGGTCAGTGCCAACGTACGGGCCAGGAGTAGGGTACGGCGTAAGATAAGGTGTAGAGCTTGTGGTTGATTTCCGTTCCAGGCTAGGGTTAGGGTTAGGGAACGGCAAGGCTTAGGGCAAAGGAGAGGGTACGGAAACGTGGGAGGGTCGGGCCCCGTCCTGTCGCACGGGTTAGTGCCAGCATACGGGCCAGGAGTAGGCAACGACGTAGGATAAAGTGTAGGGCTGGTGGTGGGTTTCCATTCCGGGCTAGAGTTAGGGTTAGGGAACGGCAAGGCTTAAAGCACAGGTGAGGGTACGGAAACGTGGGAGGGTCAGGCTACGTGCTGACGCACGGGTCAGTGCCAGCGTAGGGGCCAGGAGTAGGCAACGGCGTAAGGTAAGGTGTAGGGCTGGTGGTGGGTTTCTATTCCGGGCTAGGGTTAGGGTTAGGGAACGGCAAGGCTTAGGGCACAGGTGAGGTTACGGAAACGTGGGAGGGTCGGGCTACGTGCTGACGCAAGGGTCAGTGCCAGCGTACGGGCCAGGAGTATGCAACGGCGTAGGATAAAGTGTAGGGCTGGTGGTTGTTTTCCGTTCCGGGCTAGTGTTAGGGTTAGGGAACGGCAAGGCTTAGGGCACAGGTGAGGTTACGGAAACGTGGGAGGGACAGGCTACGTGCTGACGCACGGGTTAGTGCCAGCGTACGGGCCAGGAGTAGGCAACGGCGTAAGGTAAGGTGTAGGGCTGGTGGTTGGTTTCCGTTCCAGGCTAGGGTTAGGGTTAGGGAACGGCAAGGCTTAGGGCACAGGTGAGGGTACGGAAACGTGGGAGGGTCGGGCTACGTGCTGACGCACGTGTCAGTGCCAGCGTACGGGCCAGGAGTAGGCAACGGCGTAGGATAAAGTGTAGGGCTGGTGGTGGATTTGCGTTCGGGGCTAGGGTTAGGGTTAGGGAACGGCAAGGCTTAGGGCACAGGTGAGGGTACGGAAACGTGGGAGGGTCAGGCTACGTGCTGACGCACGGGTCAGTGCCAGCGTACGGGTCAGGAGTAGGGTATGGCGTAAGGTAAGGTGTAGGGCTGGTGGTGGGTTTCTATTCCGGGCTAGGGTTAGGGTTAGGGAACGGCAAGGCTTAGGGCACAGGTGAGGGTACGGAAACGTGGGAGGGTCGGGCTACGTGCTGACGCACGGGTCAGTGCCAGCGTACGGGCCAGGAGTAGGCAACGGCGTAGGATAAAGTGTAGGGCTGGTGGTGGATTTGCGTTCTGGGCTAGGGTTAGGGTTAGGGAACGGCAAGGCTTAGGGCACAGGTGAGGGTACGGAAACGCGGGAGGGTAAGGCTGCGTGCTGATGCACGGTGCAGTGCCAGCGTACGGGCCAGGAGTAGGCAACGGCGTAAGGTAAGGTGTAGGGCTGGTGGTTGGTTTCCATTCCAGGCTAGGGTTAGGGTTAGGGAACGGCAAGGCTTAGGGCACAGGTGAGGGTACGGAAACGTGGGAGGGTCGGGCTACGTGCTGACGCACGGGTCAGTGCCAGCGTACGGGCCAGGAGTAGGCAACGGCGTAGGATAAAGTGTAGGGCTGGTGGTGGATTTGCGTTCCAGGCTAGGGTTAGGGTTAGGGAACGGCAAGGCTTAGAGCACAGGTGAGGGTACGGAAACGTGGGAGGGTCAGGCTACGTGCTGATGCACGGTTCAGTGCCAGCGTACGGGCCAGGAATCGGGTACGGCGTAAGGCAAGGTGTAGGGCTGGTGCTGGGTTTCCGTTCCGGGCCAGGGTTAGGTTTAGGGAACGGCAAGGCTTAGGGCACAGGTGAGGGTACGGAAACGTGGGAGGTTCAGGCTACGTGCTGACGCACGGGTCAGTGCCAACGTACGGGCCAGGAGTAGGGTACGGCGTAAGATAAGGTGTAGGGCTTGTGGTTGATTTCCGTTCCAGGCTAGGGTTAGGGTTAGGGAACGGCAAGGCTTAGGGCAAAGGAGAGGGTACGGAAACGTGGGAGGGTCGGGCCCCGTTCTGTCGCACGGGTTAGTGCCAGCATACGGGCCAGGAGTAGGCAACGATGTAGGATAAAGTGTAGGGCTGGTGGTGGGTTTCCATTCCGGGCTAGACTTATGGTTAGGGAACGGCAAGGCTTAGGGCACAGGTGAGGGTACGGAAACGTGGGAGGGTCAGGCTACGTGCTGACGCACGGGTCAGTGCCAGCGTACGGTCCAGGAGTAGGCAACGGCGTAAGGTAAGGTGTAGGGCTGGTGGTGGGTTTCTATTCCGGGCTAGGGTTAGGGTTAGGGAACGGCAAGGCTTAGGGCACAGGTGAGGTTACGGAAACGTGGGAGGGTCGGGCTACGTGCTGACGCACGGGTCAGTGCCAGCGTACGGGCCAGGAGTATGCAACGGCGTAGGATAAAGTGTAGGGCTGGTGGTTGTTTTCCGTTCCGGGCTAGTGTTAGGGTTAGGGAACGGCAAGGCTTAGGGCACAGGTGAGGTTACGGAAACGTGGGAGGGTCAGGCTACGTGCTGACGCACGGGTTAGTGCCAGCGTACGGGCCAGGAGTAGGCAACGGCGTAAGGTAAGGTGTAGGGCTGGTGGTTGGTTTCCGTTCCAGGCTAGGGTTAGGGTTAGGGAACGGCAAGGCTTAGGGCACAGGTGAGGGTACGGAAACGTGGGAGTGTCGGGCTACGTGCTGACGCACGTGTCAGTGCCAGCGTACGGGCCAGGAGTAGGCAACGGCGTAGGATAAAGTGTAGGGCTGGTGGTGGATTTGCGTTCGGGGCTAGGGTTAGGGTTAGGGAACGGCAAGGCTTAGGGCACAGGTGAGGGTACGGAAACGTGGGAGGGTCAGGCTACGTGCTGACGCACAGGTCAGTGCCAGCGTACAGGTCAGGAGTAGGGTACGGCGTAAGGTAACGTGTAGGGCTGGTGGTGGGTTTCTATTCCGGGCTAGGGTTAGGGTTAAGGAACAGCAAGGCTTAGGGCACAGGTGAGGGTACGGAAACGTGGGAGGGTCAGGCTACGTGCTGACGCACGGGTCAGTGCCAGCGTACGGGTCAGGAGTAGGGTATGGCGTAAGGTAAGGTGTAGGGCTGGTGGTGGGTTTCTATTCCGGGCTAGGGTTAGGGTTAGGGAACGGCAAGGCTTAGGGCACAGGTGAGGGTACGGAAACGTGGGAGGGTCGGGCTACGTGCTGACGCACGGGTCAGTGCCAGCGTACGGGCCAGGAGTAGGCAACGGCGTAGGATAAAGTGTAGGGCTGGTGGTGGATTTGCGTTCTGGGCTAGGGTTAGGGTTAGGGAACGGCAAGGCTTAGGGCACAGGTGAGGGTACGGAAACGCGGGAGGGTAAGGCTGCGTGCTGATGCACGGTGCAGTGCCAGCGTACGGGCCAGGAGTAGGCAACGGCGTAAGGTAAGGTGTAGGGCTGGTGGTTGGTTTCCATTCCAGGCTAGGGTTAGGGTTAGGGAACGGCAAGGCTTAGGGCACAGGTGAGGGTACGGAAACGTGGGAGGGTCGGGCTACGTGCTGACGCACGGGTCAGTGCCAGCGTACGGGCCAGGAGTAGGCAACGGCGTAGGATAAAGTGTAGGGCTGGTGGTGGATTTGCGTTCAAGGCTAGGGTTAGGGTTAGGGAACGGCAAGGCTTAGAGCACAGGTGAGGGTACGGAAACGTGGGAGGGTCAGGCTACGTGCTGACGCACGGTTCAGTGCCAGCGTACGGGCCAGGAATAGGGTACGGCGTAAGGTAAGGTGTAGGGCTGGTGCTGGGTTTCCGTTCCGGGCCAGGGTTAGGGTTAGGGAACGGCAAGGCTTAGGGCACAGGTGAGGGTATGGAAACGTGGGAGGGTCAGGCTACGTGCTGACGCACGGGTCAGTGCCAACGTACGGGCCAGGAGTAGGGTACGGCGTAAGATAAGGTGTAGAGCTTGTGGTTGATTTCCGTTCCAGGCTAGGGTTAGGGTTAGGGAACGGCAAGGCTTAGGGCAAAGGAGAGGGTACGGAAACGTGGGAGGGTCGGGCCCCGTCCTGTCGCACGGGTTAGTGCCAGCATACGGGCCAGGAGTAGGCAACGACGTAGGATAAAGTGTAGGGCTGGTGGTGGGTTTCCATTCCGGGCTAGAGTTAGGGTTAGGGAACGGCAAGGCTTAAAGCACAGGTGAGGGTACGGAAACGTGGGAGGGTCAGGCTACGTGCTGACGCACGGGTCAGTGCCAGCGTAGGGGCCAGGAGTAGGCAACGGCGTAAGGTAAGGTGTAGGGCTGGTGGTGGGTTTCTATTCCGGGCTAGGGTTAGGGTTAGGGAACGGCAAGGCTTAGGGCACAGGTGAGGTTACGGAAACGTGGGAGGGTCGGGCTACGTGCTGACGCAAGGGTCAGTGCCAGCGTACGGGCCAGGAGTATGCAACGGCGTAGGATAAAGTGTAGGGCTGGTGGTTGTTTTCCGTTCCGGGCTAGTGTTAGGGTTAGGGAACGGCAAGGCTTAGGGCACAGGTGAGGTTACGGAAACGTGGGAGGGACAGGCTACGTGCTGACGCACGGGTTAGTGCCAGCGTACGGGCCAGGAGTAGGCAACGGCGTAAGGTAAGGTGTAGGGCTGGTGGTTGGTTTCCGTTCCAGGCTAGGGTTAGGGTTAGGGAACGGCAAGGCTTAGGGCACAGGTGAGGGTACGGAAACGTGGGAGGGTCGGGCTACGTGCTGACGCACGTGTCAGTGCCAGCGTACGGGCCAGGAGTAGGCAACGGCGTAGGATAAAGTGTAGGGCTGGTGGTGGATTTGCGTTCGGGGCTAGGGTTAGGGTTAGGGAACGGCAAGGCTTAGGGCACAGGTGAGGGTACGGAAACGTGGGAGGGTCAGGCTACGTGCTGACGCACCGGTCAGTGCCAGCGTACAGGTCAGGAGTAGGGTACGGCGTAAGGTAACGTGTAGGGCTGGTGGTGGGTTTCTATTCCGGGCTAGGGTTAGGGTTAGGGAACGGCAAGGCTTAGGGCACAGGTGAGGGTACGGAAACGTGGGAGGGTCAGGCTACGTGCTGACGCACGGGTCAGTGCCAGCGTACGGGTCAGGAGTATGGTTTGGCGTAAGGTAAGGTGTAGGGCTGGTGGTGGGTTTCTATTCCGGGCTAGGGTTAGGGTTAGGGAAAGGCAAGGCTTAGGGCACAGGTGAGGGTACGGAAACGTGGGAGGGTCGGGCTACGTGCTGACGCACGGGTCAGTGCCAGCGTACGGGCCAGGAGTAGGCAACGGCTTAGGATAAAGTGTAGGGCTGGTGGTGGATTTGCGTTCCGGGCTAGGGTTAGGGTTAGGGAACGGCAAGGCTTAGGGCACAGGTGAGGGTACGGAAACGTGGGAGGGTCAGGCTACGTGCTGACGCACGGTTCAGTGCCAGCGTACGGGCCAGGAATAGGGTACGGCATAAGGTAAGGTGTCAGGCTGGTGGTGGGTTTCCGTTCCGGGCTAGGGTTAGGGTTAGGGAACGGCAAGGCTTAGGGCACAGGTGAAGGTACGGAAACGTGGGAGGCTCGTGCTACGTGCTGACGCACGGGTCAGTGCCAGCGTACGGGCCAGGAGTAGGCAACGGCGTAGGATAAAGTTTGGGGCTGGTGGTGGATTTGCGTTCCGGGCTAGGGTTAGGGTTAGGGAACGGCAAGGCTTAGGGCACAGGTGAGGGTACGGAAACGTGGGAGGGTCAGGCTACGTGCTGACGCACGGGTCAGTGCCAGCGTACGGGTCAGGAGTAGGGTAAGGCGTAAGGTAAGGTGTAGGGCTGGTGGTGGGTTTCTATTCCGGGCTAGGGTTAGGGTTAGGGAACGGCAAGGCTTAGGGCACAGGTCAGGGTACGGAAACGCGGGAGGGTAAGGCTACGTGCTGATGAACGGGTCAGTGCCAGAGTACAGGCCAGGAGTAGGCAACGGCGTAGGGTAAGGTGTAGGGCTGGTGGTTGGTTTCCGTTCCAGGCTAGGGTTAGGGTTAGGGAACGGCAAGGCTTAGGGCACAGGTGAGGGTACGGAAACGTGGGAGGGTCGGGCTACGTGCTGACGCACGGGTCAGTGCCAGCGTACGGGCCAGGAGTAGGCAACGGCGTAGGATAAAGTGTAGGGCTGGTGGTGGATTTGCGTTCCAGGCTAGGGTTAGGGTTAGGGAACGGCAAGGCTTAGGGCACAGGTGAGGGTACGGAAACGTGGGAGGGTCAGGCTACGTGCTGACGCACGGGTCAGTGCCAGCGTACGGGTCAGGAGTAGGGTATGGCGTAAGGTAAGGTGTAGGGCTGGTGGTGTGTTTCTATTCCGGGCTAGGGTTAGGGTTAGGGAACGGCAAGGCTTAGGGCACAGGTGAGGGTACGGAAACGTGGGAGGGTCGGGCTACGTGCTGACGCACGGGTCAGTGCCAGCGTACGGGCCAGGAGTAGGCAACGGCGTAGGATAAAGTGTAGGGCTGGTGGTGGATTTGCGTTCCAGGCTAGGGTTAGGGTTAGGGAACGGCAAGGCTTAGAGCACAGGTGAGGGTACGGAAACGTGGGAGGGTCAGGCTACGTGCTGATGCACGGTTCAGTGCCAGCGTACGGGCCAGGAATCGGGTACGGCGTAAGGTAAGGTGTAGGGCTGGTGCTGGGTTTCCGTTCCGGGCCAGGGTTAGGTTTAGGGAACGGCAAGGCTTAGGGCACAGGTGAGGGTACGTAAACGTGGGAGGGTCAGGCTACGTGCTGACGCACGGGTCAGTGCCAACGTACGGGCCAGGAGTAGGGTACGGCGTAAGATAAGGTGTAGGGCTTGTGGTTGATTTCCGTTCCAGGCTAGGGTTAGGGTTAGGGAACGGCAAGGCTTAGGGCAAAGGAGAGGGTACGGAAACGTGGGAGGGTCGGGCCCCGTTCTGTCGCACGGGTTAGTGCCAGCATACGGGCCAGGAGTAGGCAACGATGTAGGATAAAGTGTAGGGCTGTTGGTGGGTTTCCATTCCGGGCTAGAGTTAGGGTTAGGGAACGGCAAGGCTTAGGGCACAGGTGAGGGTACGGAAACGTGGGAGGGTCAGGCTACGTGCTGACGCACGGGTCAGTGCCAGCGTACGGGCCAGGAGTAGGCAACGGCGTAAGGTAAGGTGTAGGGCTGGTGGTGGGTTTCTATTCCGGGCTAGGGTTAGGGTTAGGGAACGGCAAAGCTTAGGGCACAGGTGAGGTTACGGAAACGTGGGAGGGTCGGGCTACGTGCTGACGCACGGGTCAGTGCCAGCGTACGGGCCAGGAGTATGCAACGGCGTAGGATAAAGTGTAGGGCTGGTGGTTGTTTTCCGTTCCGGGCTAGTGTTAGGGTTAGGGAACGGCAAGGCTTAGGGCACAGGTGAGGTTACGGAAACGTGGGAGGGTCAGGCTACGTGCTGACGCACGGGTTAGTGCCAGCGTACGGGCCAGGAGTAGGCAACGGCGTAAGGTAAGGTGTAGGGCTGGTGGTTGGTTTCCGTTCCAGGCTAGGGTTAGGGTTAGGGAACGGCAAGGCTTAGGGCACAGGTGAGGGTACGGAAACGTGGGAGGGTCGGGCTACGTGCTGACGCACGTGTCAGTGCCAGCGTACGGGCCAGGAGTAGGCAACGGCGTAGGATAAAGTGTAGGGCTGGTGGTGGATTTGCGTTCGGGGCTAGGGTTAGGGTTAGGGAACGGCAAGGCTTAGGGCACAGGTGAGGGTACGGAAACGTGGGAGGGTCAGGCTACGTGCTGACGCACAGGTCAGTGCCAGCGTACAGGTCAGGAGTAGGGTACGGCGTAAGGTAACGTGTAGGGCTGGTGGTGGGTTTCTATTCCGGGCTAGGGTTAGGGTTAAGGAACAGCAAGGCTTAGGGCACAGGTGAGGGTACGGAAACGTGGGAGGGTCAGGCTACGTGCTGACGCACGGGTCAGTGCCAGCGTACGGGTCAGGAGTAGGGTATGGCGTAAGGTAAGGTGTAGGGCTGGTGGTGGGTTTCTATTCCGGGCTAGGGTTAGGGTTAGGGAACGGCAAGGCTTAGGGCACAGGTGAGGGTACGGAAACGTGGGAGGGTCGGGCTACGTGCTGACGCACGGGTCAGTGCCAGCGTACGGGCCAGGAGTAGGCAACGGCGTAGGATAAAGTGTAGGGCTGGTGGTGGATTTGCGTTCTGGGCTAGGGTTAGGGTTAGGGAACGGCAAGGCTTAGGGCACAGGTGAGGGTACGGAAACGCGGGAGGGTAAGGCTGCGTGCTGATGCACGGTGCAGTGCCAGCGTACGGGCCAGGAGTAGGCAACGGCGTAAGGTAAGGTGTAGGGCTGGTGGTTGGTTTCCATTCCAGGCTAGGGTTAGGGTTAGGGAACGGCAAGGCTTAGGGCACAGGTGAGGGTACGGAAACGTGGGAGGGTCGGGCTACGTGCTGACGCACGGGTCAGTGCCAGCGTACGGGCCAGGAGTAGGCAACGGCGTAGGATAAAGTGTAGGGCTGGTGGTGGATTTGCGTTCCAGGCTAGGGTTAGGGTTAGGGAACGGCAAGGCTTAGAGCACAGGTGAGGGTACGGAAACGTGGGAGGGTCAGGCTACGTGCTGATGCACGGTTCAGTGCCAGCGTACGGGCCAGGAATCGGGTACGGCGTAAGGCAAGGTGTAGGGCTGGTGCTGGGTTTCCGTTCCGGGCCAGGGTTAGGTTTAGGGAACGGCAAGGCTTAGGGCACAGGTGAGGGTACGGAAACGTGGGAGGTTCAGGCTACGTGCTGACGCACGGGTCAGTGCCAACGTACGGGCCAGGAGTAGGGTACGGCGTAAGATAAGGTGTAGGGCTTGTGGTTGATTTCCGTTCCAGGCTAGGGTTAGGGTTAGGGAACGGCAAGGCTTAGGGCAAAGGAGAGGGTACGGAAACGTGGGAGGGTCGGGCCCCGTTCTGTCGCACGGGTTAGTGCCAGCATACGGGCCAGGAGTAGGCAACGATGTAGGATAAAGTGTAGGGCTGGTGGTGGGTTTCCATTCCGGGCTAGAGTTATGGCTAGGGAACGGCAAGGCTTAGGGCACAGGTGAGGGTACGGAAACGTGGGAGGGTCAGGCTACGTGCTGACGCACGGGTCAGTGCCAGCGTACGGTCCAGGAGTAGGCAACGGCGTAAGGTAAGGTGTAGGGCTGGTGGTGGGTTTCTATTCCGGGCTAGGGTTAGGGTTAGGGAACGGCAAGGCTTAGGGCACAGGTGAGGTTACGGAAACGTGGGAGGGTCGGGCTACGTGCTGACGCACGGGTCAGTGCCAGCGTACGGGCCAGGAGTATGCAACGGCGTAGGATAAAGTGTAGGGCTGGTGGTTGTTTTCCGTTCCGGGCTAGTGTTAGGGTTAGGGAACGGCAAGGCTTAGGGCACAGGTGAGGTTACGGAAACGTGGGAGGGTCAGGCTACGTGCTGACGCACGGGTTAGTGCCAGCGTACGGGCCAGGAGTAGGCAACGGCGTAAGGTAAGGTGTAGGGCTGGTGGTTGGTTTCCGTTCCAGGCTAGGGTTAGGGTTAGGGAACGGCAAGGCTTAGGGCACAGGTGAGGGTACGGAAACGTGGGAGGGTCGGGCTACGTGCTGACGCACGTGTCAGTGCCAGCGTACGGGCCAGGAGTAGGCAACGGCATAGGATAAAGTGTAGGGCTGGTGGTGGATTTGCGTTGGGGGCTAGGGTTAGGGTTAGGGAACGGCAAGGCTTAGGGCACAGGTTAGGGTACGGAAACGTGGGAGGGTCAGGCTACGTGCTGACGCACAGGTCAGTGCCAGCGTACAGGTCAGGAGTAGGGTACGGCGTAAGGTAACGTGTAGGGCTGGTGGTGGGTTTCTATTCCGGGCTAGGGTTAGGGTTAGGGAACAGCAAGGCTTAGGGCACAGGTGAGGGTACGGAAACGTGGGAGGGTCAGGCTACGTGCTGACGCACGGGTCAGTGCCAACGTACGGGCCAGGAGTAGGGTACGGCGTAAGATAAGGTGTAGGGCTTGTGGTTGATTTCCGTTCCAGGCTAGGGTTAGGGTTAGGGAACGGCAAGGCTTAGGGCAAAGGAGAGGGTACGGAAACGTGGGAGGGTCGGGCCCCGTTCTGTCGCACGGGTTAGTGCCAGCATACGGGCCAGGAGTAGGCAACGATGTAGGATAAAGTGTAGGGCTGGTGGTGGGTTTCCATTCCGGGCTAGAGTTATGGTTAGGGAACGGCAAGGCTTAGGGCACAGGTGAGGGTACGGAAACGTGGGAGGGTCAGGCTACGTGCTGACGCACGGGTCAGTGCCAGCGTACGGTCCAGGAGTAGGCAACGGCGTAAGGTAAGGTGTAGGGCTGGTGGTGGGTTTCTATTCCGGGCTAGGGTTAGGGTTAGGGAACGGCAAGGCTTAGGGCACAGGTGAGGTTACGGAAACGTGGGAGGGTCGGGCTACGTGCTGACGCACGGGTCAGTGCCAGCGTACGGGCCAGGAGTATGCAACGGCGTAGGATAAAGTGTAGGGCTGGTGGTTGTTTTCCATTCCGGGCTAGTGTTAGGGTTAGGGAACGGCAAGGCTTAGGGCACAGGTGAGGTTACGGAAACGTGGGAGGGTCAGGCTACGTGCTGACGCACGGGTTAGTGCCAGCGTACGGGCCAGGAGTAGGCAACGGCGTAAGGTAAGGTGTAGGGCTGGTGGTTGGTTTCCGTTCCAGGCTAGGGTTAGGGTTAGGGAACGGCAAGGCTTAGGGCACAGGTGAGGGTACGGAAACGTGGGAGGGTCGGGCTACGTGCTGACGCACGTGTCAGTGCCAGCGTACGGGCCAGGAGTAGGCAACGGCATAGGATAAAGTGTAGGGCTGGTGGTGGATTTGCGTTGGGGGCTAGGGTTAGGGTTAGGGAACGGCAAGGCTTAGGGCACAGGTTAGGGTACGGAAACGTGGGAGGGTCAGGCTACGTGCTGACGCACAGGTCAGTGCCAGCGTACAGGTCAGGAGTAGGGTACGGCGTAAGGTAACGTGTAGGGCTGGTGGTGGGTTTCTATTCCGGGCTAGGGTTAGGGTTAGGGAACAGCAAGGCTTAGGGCACAGGTGAGGGTACGGAAACGTGGGAGGGTCAGGCTACGTGCTGACGCACGGGTCAGTGCCAGCGTACGGGTCAGGAGTAGGGTATGGCGTAAGGTAAGGTGTAGGGCTGGTGGTGGGTTTCTATTCCGGGCTAGGGTTAGGGTTAGGGAACGGCAAGGCTTAGGGCACAGGTGAGGGTACGGAAACGTGGGAGGGTCGGGCTACGTGCTGACGCACGGGTCAGTGCCAGCGTACGGGCCAGGAGTAGGCAACGGCATAGGATAAAGTGTAGGGCTGGTGGTGGATTTGCGTTCTGGGCTAGGGTTAGGGTTATGGAACGGCAAGGCTTAGGGCACAGGTGAGGGTACGGAAACGCGGGAGGGTAAGGCTGCGTGCTGATGCACGGTGCAGTGCCAGCGTACGGGCCAGGAGTAGGCAACGGCGTAAGGTAAGGTGTAGGGCTGGTGGTTGGTTTCCATTCCAGGCTAGGGTTAGGGTTAGGGAACGGCAAGGCTTAGGGCACAGGTGAGGGTACGGAAACGTGGGAGGGTCGGGCTACGTGCTGACGCACGGGTCAGTGCCAGCGTACGGGCCAGGAGTAGGCAACGGCGTAGGATAAAGTGTAGGGCTGGTGGTGGATTTGCGTTCCAGGCTAGGGTTAGGGTTAGGGAACGGCAAGGCTTAGAGCACAGGTGAGGGTACGGAAACGTGGGAGGGTCAGGCTACGTGCTGATGCACGGTTCAGTGCCAGCGTACGGGCCAGGAATCGGGTACGGCGTAAGGTAAGGTGTAGGGCTGGTGCTGGGTTTCCGTTCCAGGCCAGGGTTAGGGTTAGGGAACGGCAAGGCTTAGGGCACAGGTGAGGGTACGGAAACGTGGGAGGGTCAGGCTACGTGCTGACGCACGGGTCAGTGCCAACGTACGGGCCAGGAGTAGGGTACGGCGTAAGATAAGGTGTAGGGCTTGTGGTTGATTTCCGTTCCAGGCTAGGGTTAGGGTTAGGGAACGGCAAGGCTTAGGGCAAAGGAGAGGGTACGGAAACGTGGGAGGGTCGGGCCCCGTTCTGTCGCACGGGTTAGTGCCAGCATACGGGCCAGGAGTAGGCAACGATGTAGGATAAAGTGTAGGGCTGGTGGTGGGTTTCCATTCCGGGCTAGAGTTAGGGTTAGGGAACGGCAAGGCTTAGGGCACAGGTGAGGGTACGGAAACGTGGGAGGGTCAGGCTACGTGCTGACGCACAGGTCAGTGCCAGCGTACATGTCAGGAGTAGGGTACGGCGTAAGGTAAGGTGTAGGGCTGGTGGTGGGTTTCTATTCCGGGCTAGGGTTAGGGTTAGGGAACGGCAAGGCTTAGGGCACAGGTGAGGGTACGGAAAAGTGGGAGGGTCAGGCTACGTGCTGACGCACGGGTCAGTGCCAGCGTACGGGTCAGGAGTAGGGTATGGCGTAAGGTAAGGTGTAGGGCTGGTGGTGGGTTTCTATTCCGGGCTAGGGTTAGGGTTAGGGAACGGCAAGGCTTAGGGCACAGGTGAGGGTACGGAAACGTGGGAGGGTCGGGCTACGTGCTGACGCACGGGTCAGTGCCAGCGTACGGGCCAGGAGTAGGCAACGGCGTAGGATAAAGTGTAGGGCTGGTGGTGTATTTGCGTTCCGGGCTAGGGTTAGGGTTAGGGAACGGCAAGGCTTAGGGCACAGGTGAGGGTACGGAAACGTGGGAGGGTCAGGCTACGTGCTGACGCAAGGTTCAGTGCCAGCGTACGGGCCAGGAATAGGGTAAGGCATAAGGTAAGGTGTCAGGCTGGTGGTGGGTTTCCGTTCTGGGCTAGGGTTAGGGTTAGGGAACGGCAAGGCTTAGGGCACACGTGAAGGTACGGAAACGTGGGAGGCTCGTGCTACGTGCTGACGCACGGGTCAGTGCCAGCGTACGGGCCAGGAGTAGGCAACGGCGTAGGATAAAGTATAGGCTGGTGGTGGATTTGCGTTCTGGGCTAGGGTTAGGGTTAGGGAACGGCAAGGCTTAGGGCACAGGAGAGGGTACGGAAACGCAGGAGGGTAAGGCTACGTGCTGATGCACGGGGCAGTGCCAGAGTACAGGCCAGGAGTAGGCAACGGCGTAGGGTAAGGTGTAGGGCTGGTGGTGGGTTTCCATTCCGGGCTAGGGTTAGGGTTAGGGAACGGCAAGGCTTAGGGCACAGGTGAGGGTACGGAAACGTGGGAGGGTCAGGCTACGTGCTGACGCACGGGTCAGTGCCAGCGTACGGGCCAGGAGTAGGCAACGGCGTAGGATAAAGTGTAGGGCTGGTGGTGGATTTGCGTTCCGGGCTAGGGTTAGGGTTAGGGAACGGCAAGGCTTAGGGCACAGGTGAGGGTACGGAAACGTGGGAGGGTCAGGCTACGTGCTGACGCACGGGTCAGTGCCAGCGTACGGGTCAGGAGTAGGGTAAGGCGTAAGGTAAGGTGTAGGGCTGGTGGTGGGTTTCCATTCCGGGCTAGGGTTAGGGTTAGGGAACGGCAAGGCTTAGGGCACAGGTCAGGGTACGGAAACGCGGGAGGGTAAGGCTACGTGCTGATGAACGGGTCAGTGCCAGAGTACAGGCCAGGAGTAGGCAACGGCGTAGGGTAAGGTGTAGGGCTGGTGGTTGGTTTCCGTTCCAGGCTAGGGTTAGGGTTAGGGAACGGCAAGGCTTAGGGCACAGGTGAGGGTACGGAAACGTGGGAGGGTCGGGCTACGTGCTGACGCATGGTTCAGTGCCAGCGTACGGGCCATGAATAGGGTACGGCGTAAGGTAAGGTGTAGGGCTGGTGGTGGGTTTCCGTTCTGGCCTAGGGTTAGGGTTAGGGAACGGCAAGGCTTAGGGCACAGGTGAGGGTACGGAAACGTGGGAGGGTCAGGCTACGTGCTGACGCACGGGTCAGTGCCAACGTACGGGCCAGGAGTAGGGTACGGCGTAAGGTAAGGTGTAGGGCTTGTGGTTGATTTCCGTTCCAGGCTAGGGTTAGGGTTAGGGAACGGCAAGGCTTAGGGCAAAGGAGAGGGTACGGAAACGTGGGAGGGTCGGGCTACGTGCTGACGCACGGGTCAGTGCCAGCGTACGGGCCAGGAGTAGGCAACGGCATAGGATAAAGTGTAGGGCTGGTGGTGGATTTGCATTCGGGGCTAGGGTTAGGGTTAGGGAACGGCAAGGCTTAGGGCACAGGTGAGGGTACGGAAACGTGGGAGGGTCAGGCTACGTGCTGACGCACAGTTCAGTGCCAGCGTACGGGCCAGGAATAGGGTACGGCGTAATGTAAGGTGTCAGGCTGGTGGTGGGTTTCCGTTCCGGGCTAGGGTTAGGGTTAGGGAACGACAAGGCTTAGGGCACAGGTGAAGTTACGGAAACGTGGGAGGCTCGGGCTACGTGCTGACGCACGGGTCAGTGCCAGCGTACGGGCCAGGAGTAGGCAACGGCGTAGGATAAAGTGTAGGGCTGGTGGTGGATTTGCGTTCTGGGCTACGGTTAGGGTTAGGGAACGGCAAGGCTTAGGGCACAGGTGAGGGTACGGAAACGCGGGAGGGTAAGGCTGCGTGCTGATGCACGGTGCAGTGCCAGCGTACGGGCCAGGAGTAGGCAACGGCGTAAGGTAAGGTGTAGGGCTGGTGGTTGGTTTCCGTTCCAGGCTAGGGTTAGGGTTAGGGAACGGCAAGGCTTAGGGCACAGGTGAGGGTACGGAAACGTGGGAGCGTCGGGCTACGTGCTGACGCACGGGTCAGTGCCAGCGTACGGGCCAGGAGTAGGCAACGGCGTAGGATAAAGTGTAGGGCTGGTGGTGGATTTGCGTTCCAGGCTAGGGTTAGGGTTAGGGAACGGCAAGGCTTAGAGCACAGGTGAGGGTACGGAAACGTGGGAGGGTCAGGCTACGTGCTGATGCACGGTTCAGTGCCAGCGTACGGGCCAGGAATAGGGTACGGCGTAAGGTAAGGTGTAGGGCTGGTGCTGGGTTTCTGTTCCGGGCCAGGTTTAGGGTTAGGGAACGGCAAGACTTAGGGCACAGGTGAGGGTACGGAAACGTGGGAGGGTCAGGCTACGTGCTGACGCACGGGTCAGTGCCAACGTACGGGCCACGAGTAGGGTACGGCGTAAGATAAGGTGTAGGGCTTGTGGTTGATTTCCGTTCCAGGCTAGGGTTAGGGTTAGGGAACGGCAAGGCTTAGGGCAAAGGAGAGGGTACGGAAACGTGGGAGGGTCGGGCCCCGTTCTGTCGCACGGGTTAGTGCCAGTATACGGGCCAGGAGTAGGCAACGACGTAGGACAAAGTGTAGGGCTGGTGGTGGGTTTCAATTCCGGGCTAGAGTTAGGGTTAGGGAACGGCAAGGCTTAGGGCACAGGTGAGGGTACGGAAACGTTGGAGGGTCAGGCTACGTGCTGACGCACGGGTCAGTGCCAGCGTACGGGCCAGGTGTAGGCAACGGCGTAAGGTAAGGTGTAGGGCTGGTGGTGGGTTTCTATTCCGGGCTAGGGTTAGGGTTAGGGAACGGCAAGGCTTAGGGCACAGGTGAGGTTACGGAAACGTGGGAGGGTCGGGCTACGTGCTGACGCACGGGTCAGTGCCAGCGTACGGGCCAGGAGTATGCAACGGCGTAGGGTAAAGTGTAGGGCTGGTGGTTATTTTCCGTTCCGGGCTAGTGTTAGGGTTAGGGAACGGCAAGGCTTAGGGCACAGGTGAGGTTACGGAAACGTGGGAGGGTCAGGCTACGTGCTGACGCACGGGTTAGTGCCAGCGTACGGGCCAGGAGTAGGCAACGGCGTAAGGTAAGGTGTAGGGCTGGTGGTTGGTTTCCGTTCCAGGCTAGGGTTAGGGTTAGGGAACGGCAAGGCTTAGGGCACAGGTGAGGGTACGGAAACGTGGGAGGGTCGGGCTACGTGCTGACGCACGTGTCAGTGCCAGCGTACGGGCCAGGAGTAGGCAACGGCGTAGGATAAAGTGTAGGGCTGGTGGTGGATTTGCGTTCGGGGCTAGGGTTAGGGTTAGGGAACGGCAAGGCTTAGGGCACAGGTGAGGGTACGGAAACGTGGGAGGGTCAGGCTACGTGCTGACGCACAGGTCAGTGCCAGCGTACAGGTCAGGAGTAGGGTACGGCGTAAGGTAAGGTGTAGGGCTAGTGGTGGGTTTCTATTCCGGGCTAGGGTTAGGGTTAGGGAACAGCAAGGCTTAGGGCACAGGTGAGGGTACGGAAACGTGGGAGGGTCAGGCTACGTGCTGACGCACGGGTCAGTGCCAGCGTACGGGTCAGGAGTAGGGTATGGCGTAAGGTAAGGTGTAGGGCTGGTGGTGGGTTTCTATTCCGGGCTAGGGTTAGGGTTAGGGAACGGCAAGGCTTAGGGCACAGGTGAGGGTACGGAAACGTGGGAGGGTCGGGCTACGTGCTGACGCACGGGTCAGTGCCACCGTACGGGCCAGGAGTAGGCAACGGCGTAGGATAAAGTGTAGGGCTGGTGGTGGATTTGCGTTCTGGGCTAGGGTTAGGGTTAGGGAACGGCAAGGCTTAGGGCACAGGTGAGGGTACGGAAACGCGGGAGGGTAAGGCTGCGTGCTGATGCACGGTGCAGTGCCAGCGTACGGGCCAGGAGTAGGCAACGGCGTAAGGTAAGGTGTAGGGCTGGTGGTTGGTTTCCATTCCAGGCTAGGGTTAGGGTTAGGGAACGGCAAGGCTTAGGTCAAAGGAGAGGGTATGGAAACGTGGGAGGGTCGGGCCCCGTCCTGTCGCACGGGTTAGTGCCAGCATACGGGCCAGGAGTAGGCAACGACGTAGGATAAAGTGTAGGGCTGGTGGTGGGGTTCCATTCCGGGCTAGAGTTAGGGTTAGGGAACGGCAAGGCTTAGGGCACAGGTGAGGGTACGGAAACGTGGGAGGGTCAGGCTACGTGCTGACGCACGGGTCAGTGCCAGCGTACGGGCCAGGAGTAGGCAACGGCGTAAGGTAAGGTGTAGGGCTGGTGGTGGGTTTCTATTCCGGGCTAGGGTTAGTGTTAGGGAACGGCAAGGCTTAGGGCACAGGTGAGGTTACGGAAACGTGGGAGGGTCGGGCTACGTGCTGACGCAAGGGTCAGTGCCAGCGTACGGGCCAGGAGTATGCAACGGCGTAGGATAAAGTGTAGGGCTGGTGGTTGTTTTCCGTTCCGGGCTAGTGTTAGGGTTAGGGAACGGCAAGGCTTAGGGCACAGGTGAGGGTACGGAAACGTGGGAGGGACAGGCTACGTGCTGACGCACGGGTTAGTGCCAGCGTACGGGCCAGGAGTAGGCAACGGCGTAAGGTAAGGTGTAGGGCTGGTGGTTGGTTTCCGTTCCAGGCTAGGGTTAGGGTTAGGGAACGGCAAGGCTTAGGGCACAGGTGAGGGTACGGAAACGTGGGAGGGTCGGGCTACGTGCTGACGCACGTGTCAGTGCCAGCGTACGGGCCAGGAGTAGGCAACGGCGTAGGATAAAGTGTAGGGCTGGTGGTGGATTTGCGTTCGGGGCTAGGGTTAGGGTTAGGGAACGGCAAGGCTTAGGGCACAGGTGAGGGTACGGAAACGTGGGAGGGTCAGGCTACGTGCTGACGCACAGGTCAGTGCCAGCGTACAGGTCAGGAGTAGGGTACGGCGTAAGGTAACGTGTAGGGCTGGTGGTGGGTTTCTATTCCGGGCTAGGGTTAGGGTTAGGGAACGGCAAGGCTTAGGGCACAGGTGAGGGTACGGAAACGTGGGAGGGTCAGGCTACGTGCTGACGCACGGGTCAGTGCCAGCGTACGGGTCAGGAGTATGGTTTGGCGTAAGGTAAGGTGTAGGGCTGGTGGTGGGTTTCTATTCCGGGCTAGGGTTAGGGTTAGGGAACGGCAAGGCTTAGGGCACAGGTGAGGGTACGGAAACGTGGGAGGGTCGGGCTACGTGCTGACGCACGGGTCAGTGCCAGCGTACGGGCCAGGAGTAGGCAACGGCGTAGGATAAAGTGTAGGGCTGGTGGTGGATTTGCGTTCCGGGCTAGGGTTAGGGTTAGGGAACGGCAAGGCTTAGGGCACAGGTGAGGGTACGGAAACGTGGGAGGGTCAGGCTACGTGCTGACGCACGGTTCAGTGCCAGCGTACGGGCCAGGAATAGGGTACGGCATAAGGTAAGGTGTCAGGCTGGTGGTGGGTTTCCGTTCCGGGCTAGGGTTAGGGTTAGGGAACGGCAAGGCTTAGGGCACAGGTGAAGGTACGGAAACGTGGGAGGCTCGTGCTACGTGCTGACGCACGGGTCAGTGCCAGCGTACGGGCCAGGAGTAGGCAACGGCGTAGGATAAAGTGTGGGGCTGGTGGTGGATTTGCGTTCCGGGCTAGGGTTAGGGTTAGGGAACGGCAAGGCTTAGGGCACAGGTGAGGGTACGGAAACGTGGGAGGGTCAGGCTACGTGCTGACGCACGGGTCAGTGCCAGCGTACGGGTCAGGAGTAGGGTAAGGCGTAAGGTAAGGTGTAGGGCTGGTGGTGGGTTTGTATTCCGGGCTAGGGTTAGGGTTAGGGAACGGCAAGGCTTAGGGCACAGGTCAGGGTACGGAAACGCGGGAGGGTAAGGCTACGTGCTGATGAACGGGTCAGTGCCAGAGTACAGGCCAGGAGTAGGCAACGGCGTAGGGTAAGGTGTAGGGCTGGTGGTTGGTTTCCGTTCCAGGCTAGGGTTAGGGTTAGGGAACGGCAAGGCTTAGGGCAAAGGTGAGGGTACGGAAACGTGGGAGGGTCGGGCTACGTGCTGACGCACGGGTCAGTGCCAGCGTACGGGCCAGGAGTAGGCAACGGCGTAGGATAAAGTGTAGGGCTGGTGGTGGATTTGCGTTCCAGGCTAGGGTTAGGGTTAGGGAACGGCAAGGCTTAGGGCACAGGTGAGGGTACGGAAACGTGGGAGGGTCAGGCTACGTGCTGACGCACGGTTCAGTGCCAGCGTACGGGCCAGGAATAGGGTACGGCGTAAGGTAAGGTGTAGGGCTGGTGGTGGGTTTCCGTTCTGGCCTAGGGTTAGGGTTAGGGAACGGCAAGGCTTAGGGCACAGGTGAGGGTACGGAAACGTGGGAGGGTCAGGCTACGTGCTGACGCACGGGTCAGTGCCAACGTACGGGCCAGGAGTAGGGTACGGCGTAAGGTAAGGTGTAGGGCTTGTGGTTGATTTCCGTTCCAGGCTAGGGTTAGGGTTAGGGAACGGCAAGGCTTAGGGCAAAGGAGAGGGTACGGAAACGTGGGAGGGTCGGGCTACGTGCTGACGCACGGGTCAGTGCCAGCGTACGGGCCAAGAGTAGGCAACGGCGTAGGATAAAGTGTAGGGCTGGTGGTGGATTTGCATTCGGGGCTAGGGTTAGGGTTAGGGAACGGCAAGGCTTAGGGCACAGGTGAGGGTACGGAAACGTGGGAGGGTCAGGCTACGTGCTGACGCACAGTTCAGTGCCAGCGTACGGGCCAGGAATAGGGTACGGCGTAAGGTAAGGTGTCAGGCTGGTGGTGGGTTTCCGTTCCGGGCTAGGGTTAGGGTTAGGGAACGACAAGGCTTAGGGCACAGGTGAAGTTACGGAAACGTGTGAGGCTCGGGCTACGTGCTGACGCACGGGTCAGTGCCAGCGTACGGGCCAGGAGTAGGCAACGGCGTAGGATAAAGTGTAGGGCTGGTGGTGGATTTGCGTTCTGGGCTAGGGTTAGGGTTAGGGAACGGCAAGGCTTAGGGCACAGGTGAGGGTACGGAAACGCGGGAGGGTAAGGCTGCGTGCTGATGCACGGTGCAGTGCCAGCGTACGGGCCAGGAGTAGGCAACGGCGTAAGGTAAGGTGTAGGGCTGTTGGTTGGTTTCCGTTCCAGGCTAGGGTTAGGGTTAGGGAACGGCAAGGCTTAGGGCACAGGTGAGGGTACGGAAACGTGGGAGCGTCGGGCTATGTGCTGACGCACAGGTCAGTGCCAGCGTACGGGCCAGGAGTAGGCAACGGCGTAGGATAAAGTGTAGGGCTGGTGGTGGATTTGCGTTCCAGGCTAGGGTTAGGGTTAGGGAACGGCAAGGCTTAGAGCACAGGTGAGGGTACGGAAACGTGGGAGGGTCAGGCTACGTGCTGATGCACGGTTCAGTGCCAGCGTACGGGCCAGGAATATGGTACGGCGTAAGGTAAGGTGTAGGGCGGGTGCTGGGTTTCCGTTCCGGGCCAGGGTTAGGGTTAGGGAACGGCAAGGCTTAGGGCACAGGTGAGGGTACGGAAACGTGGGAGGGTCAGGCTACGTGCTGACGCACGGGTCAGTGCCAACGTACGTGCCAGGAGTAGGGTACGGCGTAAGATAAGGTGTAGGGCTTGTGGTTGATTTCCGTTCCAGGCTAGGGTTAGGGTTAGGGAACGGCAAGGCTTAGGGCAAAGGAGAGGGTACGGAAACGTGGGAGGGTCGGGCCCCGTTCTGTCGCACGGGTTAGTGCCAGCATACGGGCCAGGAGTAGGCAACGATGTCGGATAAAGTGTAGGGCTGGTGGTGGGTTTCCATTCCGGGCTAGAGTTAGGGTTAGGGAACGGCAAGGCTTAGGGCACAGGTGAGGGTACGGAAACGTGGGAGGGTCAGGCTACGTGCTGACGCACGGGTCAGTGCCAGCGTACGGGCCAGGAGTAGGCAACGGCGTAAGGTAAGGTGTAGGGCTGGTGGTGGGTTTCTATTCCGGGCTAGGGTTAGGTTTAGGGAACGGCAAGGCTTAGGGCACAGGTGAGGTTACGGAAACGTGGGAGGGTCGGGCTACGTGCTGACGCACGGGTCAGTTCCAGCGTACGGGCCAGGAGTATGCAACGGCGTAGGATAAAGTGTAGGGCTGGTGGTTGTTTTCCGTTCCGGGCTAGTGTTAGGGTTAGGGAACGGCAAGGCTTAGGGCACAGGTGAGGTTACGGAAACGTGGGAGGGTCAGGCTACGTGCTGACGCACGGGTTAGTGCCAGCGTACGGGCCAGGAGTAGGCAACGGCGTAAGGTAAGGTGTAGGGCTGGTGGTTGGTTTCCGTTCCAGGCTAGGGTTAGGGTTAGGGAACGGCAAGGCTTAGGGCACAGGTGAGGGTACGGAAACGTGGGAGGGTCGGGCTACGTGCTGACGCACGTGTCAGTGCCAGCGTACGGGCCAGGAATAGGCAACGGCGTAGGATAAAGTGTAGGGCTGGTGGTGGATTTGCGTTCGGGGCTAGGGTTAGGGTTAGGGAACGGCAAGGCTTAGGGCACAGGTGAGGGTACGGAAACGTGGGAGGGTCAGGCTACGTGCTGACGCACAGGTCAGTGCCAGCATACAGGTCAGGAGTAGGGTACGGCGTAAGGTAACGTGTAGGGCTGGTGGTGGGTTTCTATTCCGGGCTAGGGTTAGGGTTAGGGAACGGCAAGGCTTAGGGCACAGGTGAGGGTACGGAAACGTGGGAGGGTCAGGCTACGTGCTGACGCACAGGTCAGTGCCAGCGTACAGGTCAGGAGTAGGGTACGGCGTAAGGTAACGTGTAGGGCTGGTGGTGGGTTTCTATTCCGGGCTAGGGTTAGGGTTAGGGAACGGCAAGGCTTAGGGCACAGGTGAGGGTACGGAAACGTGGGAGGGTCAGGCTACGTGCTGACGCACGGGTCAGTGCCAGCGTACGGGTCAGGAATATGGTACGGCGTAAGGTAAGGTGTAGGGCTGGTGGTGGGTTTCCGTTCTGGCCTAGGGTTAGGGTTAGGGAACTGCAAGGCTTAGGGCACAGGTGAGGGTACAGAAACGTGGGAGGGTCAGGCTACGTGCTGACGCACGGGTCAGTGCCAACGTACGGGCCAGGAGTAGGGTACGGCGTAAGGTAAGGTGTAGGGCTTGTGGTTGATTTCCGTTCCAGGTTAGGGTTAGGGTTAGGGAACGGCAAGGCTTAGGGCAAAGGAGAGGGTACGGAAACGTGGGAGGGTCGGGCTACGTGCTGACGCACGGGTCAGTGCCAGCGTACGGGCCAGGAGTAGGCAACGGCGTAGGATAAAGTGTAGGGCTGGTGGTGGATTTGCATTCGGGGCTAGGGTTAGGGTTAGGGAACGGCAAGGCTTAGGGCACAGGTGAGGGTACGGAAACGTGGGAGGGTCAGGCTACGTGCTGACGCACAGTTCAGTGCCAGCGTACGGGCCAGGAATAGTGTACGGCGTAAGGTAAGGTGTCAGGCTGGTGGTGGGTTTCCGTTCCGGGCTAGGGTTAGGGTTAGGGAACGACAAGGCTTAGGGCACAGGTGAAGTTACGGAAACGTGGGAGGCTCGGGCTACGTGCTGACGCACGGGTCAGTGCCAGCGTACGGGCCAGGAGTAGGCAACGGCGTAGGATAAAGTGTAGGGCTGGTGGTGGATTTGCGTTCTGGGCTAGGGTTAGGGTTAGGGAACGGCAAGGCTTAGGGCACAGGTGAGGGTACGGAAACGCGGGAGGGTAAGGCTGCGTGCTGATGCACGGTGCAGTGCCAGCGTACGGGCCAGGAGTAGGCAACGGCGTAAGGTAAGGTGTAGGGCTGGTGGTTGGTTTCCGTTCCAGGCTAGGGTTAGGGTTAGGGAACGGCAAGGCTTAGGGCACAGGTGAGGGTACGGAAACGTGGGAGCGTCGGGCTACGTGCTGACGCACGGGTCAGTGCCAGCGTACGGGCCAGGAGTAGGCAACGGCGTAGGATAAAGTGTAGGGCTGGTGGTGGATTTGCGTTCCAGGCTAGGGTTAGGGTTAGGGAACGGCAACGCTTAGAGCACAGGTGAGGGTACGGAAACGTGGGAGGGTCAGGCTACGTGCTGATGCACGGTTCAGTGCCAGCGTACGGGCCAGGAATAGGGTACGGCGTAAGGTAAGGTGTAGGGCTGGTGCTGGGTTTCCGTTCCGGGCCAGGGTTAGGGTTAGGGAACGGCAAGGCTTAGAGCACAGGTGAGGGTACGGAAACGTGGGAGGGTTAGGCTACGTGCTGACGCACGGTCAGTGCCAACGTACGTGCCAGGAGTAGGGTACGGCGTAAGATATGGTGTAGGGCTTGTGGTTGATTTCCGTTCCAGGCTAGGGTTAGGGTTAGGGAACGGCAAGGCTTAGGGCAAAGGAGAGGGTACGGAAACGTGGGAGGGTCGGGCCCCGTTCTGTCGCACGGGTTAGTGCCAGCATACGGGCCAGGAGTAGGCAACGATGTCGGATAAAGTGTAGGGCTGGTGGTGGGTTTCCATTCCGGGCTAGAGTTAGGGTTAGGGAACGGCAAGGCTTAGGGCACAGGTGAGGGTACGGAAACGTGGGAGGGTCAGGCTACGTGCTGACGCACGGGTCAGTGCCAGCGTACGGGCCAGGAGTAGGCAACGGCGTAAGGTAAGGTGTAGGGCTGGTGGTGGGTTTCTATTCCGGGCTAGGGTTAGGGTTAGGGAACGGCAAGGCTTAGGGCACAGGTGAGGTTACGGAAACGTGGGAGGGTCGGGCTACGTGCTGACGCACGGGTTAGTGCCAGCGTACGGGCCAGGAGTAGGCAACGGCGTAAGGTAAGGTGTAGGGCTGGTGGTTGGTTTCCGTTCCAGGCTAGGGTTAGGGTTAGGGAACGGCAAGGCTTAGGGCACAGGTGAGGGTACGGAAACGTGGGAGGGTCGGGCTACGTGCTGACGCACGTGTCAGTGCCAGCGTACGGGCCAGGAGTAGGCAACGGCGTAGGATAAAGTGTAGGTCTGGTGGTGGATTTGCGTTCGGGGCTAGGGTTAGGGTTAGGGAACGGCAAGGCTTAGGGCACAGGTGAGGGTACGGAAACGTGGGAGGGTCAGGCTACGTGCTGACGCACAGGTCAGTGCCAGCGTACAGGTCAGGAGTAGGGTACGGCGTAAGGTAACGTGTAGGGCTGGTGGTGGGTTTCTATTCCGGGCTAGGGTTAGGGTTAGGGAACAGCAAGGCTTAGGGCACAGGTGAGGGTACGGAAACGTGGGAGGGTCAGGCTACGTGCTGACGCACGGGTCAGTGCCAGCGTACGGGTCAGGAGTAGGGTATGGCGTAAGGTACGGTGTAGGGCTGGTGGTGGGTTTCTATTCCGGAGCTAGGGTTAGGGTTAGGGAACGGCAAGGCTTAGGGCACAGGTGAGGGTACGGAAACGTGGGAGGGTCGGGCTACGTGCTGACGCACGGGTCAGTGCCAGCGTACGGGCCAGGAGTAGGCAACGGCGTAGGATAAAGTGTAGGGCTGGTGGTGGATTTGCGTTCTGGGCTAGGGTTAGGGTTAGGGAACGGCAAGGCTTAGGGCACAGGTGAGGGTACGGAAACGCGGGAGGGTAAGGCTGCGTGCTGATGCACGGTGCAGTGCCAGCGTACGGGCCAGGAGTAGGCAACGGCGTAAGGTAATGTGTAGGGCTGGTGGTTGGTTTCCATTCCAGGCTAGGGTTAGGGTTAGGGAACGGCAAGGCTTAGGGCACAGGTGAGGGTACGGAAACGTGGGAGCGTCGGGCTACGTGCTGACGCACGGGTCAGTGCCAGCGTACGGGCCAGGAGTAGGCAACGGCGTAGGATAAAGTGTGGGGCTGGTGGTGGATTTGCGTTCCAGGCTAGGGTTAGGGTTAGGGAACGGCAACGCTTAGAGCACAGGTGAGGGTACGGAAACGTGGGAGGGTCAGGCTACGTGCTGACGCACGGTTCAGTGCCAGCGTACGGGCCAGGAATAGGGTACGGCGTAAGGTAAGGTGTAGGGCTGGTGCTGGGTTTCCGTTCCGGGCCAGGGTTAGGGTTAGGGAACGGCAAGGCTTAGGGCACAGGTGAGGGTACGGAAACGTGGGAGGGTCAGGCTACGTGCTGACGCACGGGTCAGTGCCAACGTACGGGCCAGGAGTAGGGTACGGCGTAAGATAAGGTGTAGGGCTTGTGGTTGATTTCCGTTCCAGGCTAGGGTTAGGGTTAGGGAACGGCAAGGCTTAGGGCAAAGGAGAGGGTACGGAAACGTGGGAGGGTCGGGCCCCGTTCTGTCGCACGGGTTAGTGCCAGCATACGGGCCAGGAGTAGGCAACGATGTAGGATAAAGTGTAGGGCTGGTGGTGGGTTTCCATTCCGGGCTAGAGTTAGGGTTAGGGAACGGCAAGGCTTAGGGCACAGGTGAGGGTACGGAAACGTGGGAGGGTCAGGCTACGTGCTGAAGCACGGGTCAGTGCCAGCGTACGGGCCAGGAGTAGGCAACGGCGTAAGGTAAGGTGTAGGGCTGGTGGTGGGTTTCTATTCCGGGCTAGGGTTAGGGTTAGGGAACGGCAAGGCTTAGGGCACAGGTGAGGTTACGGAAACGTGGGAGGGTCGGGCTACGTGCTGACGCACGGGTCAGTGCCAGCGTACGGGCCAGGAGTATGCAACGGCGTAGGATAAAGTGTAGGGCTGGTGGTTGTTTTCCGTTCTGGGCTAGTGTTAGGGTTAGGGAACGGCAAGGCTTAGGGCACAGGTGAGGTTACGGAAACGTGGGAGGGTCAGGCTACGTGCTGACGCACGGGTTAGTGCCAGCGTACGGGCCAGGAGTAGGCAACGGCGTAAGGTAAGGTGTAGGGCTGGTGGTTGGTTTCCGTTCCTGGCTAGGGTTAGGGTTAGGGAACGGCAAGGCTTAGGGCACAGGTGAGGGTACGGAAACGTGGGAGGGTCGGGCTTCGTGCTGACGCACGTGTCAGTGCCAGCGTACGGGCCAGGAGTAGGCAACGGCGTAGGATAAAGTGTAGGGCTCGTGGTGGATTTGCGTTCGGGGCTAGGGTTAGGGTTAGGGAACGGCAAGGCTTAGGGCACAGGTGAGGGTACGGAAACGTGGGAGGGTCAGGCTACGTGCTGACGCACAGGTCAGTGCCAGCGTACAGGTCAGGAGTAGGGTACGGCGTAAGGTAACGTGTAGGGCTGGTGGTGGGTTTCTATTCCGGGCTAGGTTTAGGGTTAGGGAACAGCAAGGCTTAGGGCACAGGTGAGGGTACGGAAAAGTGGGAGGGTCAGGCTACGTGCTGACGCACGGGTCAGTGCCAGCGTACGGGTCAGGAGTAGGGTATGGCGTAAGGTAAGGTGTAGGGCTGGTGGTGGGTTTCTATTCCGGGCTAGGGTTAGGGTTAGGGAACGGCAAGGCTTAGGGCACAGGTGAGGGTACGGAAACGTGGGAGGGTCAGGCTACGTGCTGACGCACGGGTCAGTGCCAGCGTACGGGCCAGGAGTAGGCAACGGCGTAGGATAAAGTGTAGGGCTGGTGGTGGATTTGCGTTCTGGGCTAGGGTTAGGGTTAGGGAACGGCAAGCCTTAGGGCACAGGTGAGGGTACGGAAACGCGGGAGGGTAAGGCTGCGTGCTGATGCACGGTGCAGTGCCAGCGTACGGGCCAGGAGTAGGCAATGGCGTAAGGTAAGGTGTAGGGCTGGTGGTTGGTTTCCATTCCAGGCTAGGGTTAGGGTTAGGGAACGGCAAGGCTTAGGGCACAGGTGAGGGTACGGAAACGTGGGAGGGTCGGGCTACGTGCTGACGCACGGGTCAGTGCCAGCGTACGGGCCAGGAGTAGGCAACGGCGTAGGATAAAGTGTAGGGCTGGTGGTGGATTTGCGTTCCAGGCTAGGGTTAGGGTTAGGGAACGGCAAGGCATAGAGCACAGGTGAGGGTACGGAAACGTGGGAGGGTCAGGCTACGTGCTGATGCACGGTTCAGTGCCAGCGTACGGGCCAGGAATAGGGTACGGCGTAAGGTAAGTTGTAGGGCTGGTGCTGGGTTTCCGTTCCGGGCCAGGGTTAGGGTTAGGGAACGGCAAGGCTTAGGGCACAGGTGAGGGTACGGAAACGTGGGAGGGTCAGGCTACGTGCTGACGCACGGGTCAGTGCCAACGTACGGGCCAGGAGTAGGGTACGGCGTAAGATAAGGTGTAGGGCTTGTGGTTGATTTCCGTTCCAGGCTAGGGTTAGGGTTAGGGAACGGCAAGGCTTAGGGCAAAGGAGAGGGTACGGAAACGTGGGAGGGTCGGGCCCCGTTCTGTCGCACCGGTTAGTGCCAGCATACGGGCCAGGAGTAGGCAACGACGTAGGATAAAGTGTAGGGCTGGTGGTGGGTTTCCATTCCGGGCTAGAGTTAGGGTTAGGGAACGGCAAGGCTTAGGGCACAGGTGAGGGTACGGAAACGTGGGAGGGTCAGGCTACGTGCTGAAGCACGGGTCAGTGCCAGCGTACGGGCCAGGAGTAGGCAACGGCGTAAGGTAAGGTGTAGGGCTGGTGGTGGGTTTCTATTCCGGGCTAGGGTTAGGGTTAGGGAAGGGCAAGGCTTAGGGCACAGGTGAGGTTACGGAAACGTGGGAGGGTCGGGCTACGTGCTGACGCACGGGTCAGTGCCAGCGTACGGGCCAGGAGTATGCAACGGCGTAGGATAAAGTGTAGGGCTGGTGGTTGTTTTCCGTTCTGGGCTAGTGTTAGGGTTAGGGAACGGCAAGGCTTAGGGCACTGGTGAGGTTACGGAAACGTGGGAGGGTCAGGCTACGTGCTGACGCACGGGTTAGTGCCAGCGTACGGGCCAGGAGTAGGCAACGGCGTAAGGTAAGGTGTAGGGCTGGTGGTTGGTTTCCGTTCCTGGCTAGGGTTAGGGTTAGGGAACGGCAAGGCTTAGGGCACAGGTGAGGGTACGGAAACGTGGGAGGGTCGGGCTACGTGCTGAAGCACGTGTCAGTGCCAGCGTACGGGCCAGGAGTAGGCAACGGCGTAGGATAAAGTGTAGGGCTCGTGGTGGATTTGCGTTCGGGGCTAGGGTTAGGGTTAGGGAACGGCAAGGCTTAGGGCACAGGTGAGGGTACGGAAACGTGGGAGGGTCAGGCTACGTGCTGACGCACAGGTCAGTGCCAGCGTACAGGTCAGGAGTAGGGTACGGCGTAAGGTAACGTGTAGGGCTGGTGGTGGGTTTCTATTCCGGGCTAGGGTTAGGGTTAGGGAACAGCAAGGCTTAGGGCACAGGTGAGGGTACGGAAAAGTGGGAGGGTCAGGCTACGTGCTGACGCACGGGTCAGTGCCAGCGTACGGGTCAGGAGTAGGGTATGGCGTAAGGTAAGGTGTAGGGCTGGTGGTGGGTTTCTATTCCGGGCTAGGGTTAGGGTTAGGGAACGGCAAGGCTTAGGGCACAGGTGAGGGTACGGAAACGTGGGAGGGTCAGGCTACGTGCTGACGCACGGGTCAGTGCCAGCGTACGGGCCAGGAGTAGGCAACGGCGTAGGATAAAGTGTAGGGCTGGTGGTGGATTTGCGTTCTGGGCTAGGGTTAGGGTTAGGGAACGGCAAGGCTTAGGGCACAGGTGAGGGTACGGAAACGCGGGAGGGTAAGGCTGCGTGCTGATGCACGTTGCAGTGCCAGCGTACGGGCCAGGAGTAGGCAATGGCGTAAGGTAAGGTGTAGGGCTGGTGGTTGGTTTCCATTCCAGGCTAGGGTTAGGGTTAGGGAACGGCAAGGCTTAGGGCACAGGTGAGGGTACGGAAACGTGGGAGGGTCGGGCTACGTGCTGACGCACGGGTCAGTGCCAGCGTACGGGCCAGGAGTAGGCAACGGCGTAGGATAAAGTGTAGGGCTGGTGGTGGATTTGCGTTCCAGGCTAGGGTTAGGGTTAGGGAACGGCAAGGCATAGAGCACAGGTGAGGGTACGGAAACGTGGGAGGGTCAGGCTACGTGCTGATGCACGGTTCAGTGCCAGCGTACGGGCCAGGAATAGGGTACGGCGTAAGGTAAGTTGTAGGGCTGGTGCTGGGTTTCCGTTCCGGGCCAGGGTTAGGGTTAGGGAACGGCAAGGCTTAGGGCACAGGTGAGGGTACGGAAACGTGGGAGGGTCAGGCTACGTGCTGACGCACGGGTCAGTGCCAACGTACGGGCCAGGAGTAGGGTACGGCGTAAGATAAGGTGTAGGGCTTGTGGTTGATTTCCGTTCCAGGCTAGGGTTAGGGTTAGGGAACGGCAAGGCTTAGGGCAAAGGAGAGGGTACGGAAACGTGGGAGGGTCGGGCCCCGTTCTGTCGCACCGGTTAGTGCCAGCATACGGGCCAGGAGTAGGCAACGACGTAGGATAAAGTGTAGGGCTGGTGGTGGGTTTCCATTCCGGGCTAGAGTTAGGGTTAGGGAACGGCAAGGCTTAGGGCACAGGTGAGGGTACGGAAACGTGGGAGGGTCAGGCTACGTGCTGACGCATGGGTCAGTGCCAGCGTACGGGCCAGGAGTAGGCAACGGCGTAAGGTAAGGTGTAGGGCTGGTGGTGGGTTTCTATTCCGGGCTAGGGTTAGGGTTAGGGAACGGCAAGGCTTAGGGCACAGGTGAGGTTACGGAAACGTGGGAGGGTCGGGCTACGTGCTGACGCACGGGTCAGTGCCAGCGTACGGGCCAGGAGTATGCAACGGCGTAGGATAAAGTGTAGGGCTGGTGGTTGTTTTCCGTTCTGGGCTAGTGTTAGTGTTAGGGAACGGCAAGGCTTAGGGCACAGGTGAGGTTACGGAAACGTGGGAGGGTCAGGCTACGTGCTGACGCACGGGTTAGTGCCAGCGTACGGGCCAGGAGTAGGCAACGGCGTAAGGTAAGGTGTAGGGCTGGTGGTTGGTTTCCGTTCCAGGCTAGGGTTAGGGTTAGGGAATGGCAAGGCTTAGGGCACAGGTGAGGGTACGGAAACGTGGGAGGGTCGGGCTACGTGCTGACGCACGTGTCAGTGCCAGCGTACGGGCCAGGAGTAGGCAACGGCGTAGGATAAAGTGTAGGGCTGGTGGTGGATTTGCGTTCGGGGCTAGGGTTAGGGTTAGGGAACGGCAAGGCTTAGGGCACAGGTGAGGGTACGGAAACGTGGGAGGGTCAGGCTACGTGCTGACGCACAGGTCAGTGCCAGCGTACAGGTCAGGAGTAGGGTACGGCGTAAGGTAACGTGTAGGGCTGGTGGTGGGTTTCTATTCCGGGCTAGGGTTAGGGTTAGGGAACAGCAAGGCTTAGGGCACAGGTGAGGGTACGGAAACGTGGGAGGGTCAGGCTACGTGCTGACGCACGGGTCAGTGCCAGCGTACGGGTCAGGAGTAGGGTATGGCGTAAGGTAAGGTGTAGGGCTGGTGGTGGGTTTCTATTCCGGGCTAGGGTTAGGGTTAGGGAACGGCAAGGCTTAGGGCACAGGTGAGGGTACGGAAACGTGGGAGGGTTGGGCTACGTGCTGACGCACGGGTCAGTGCCAGCGTACGGGCCAGGAGTAGGCAACGGCGTAGGATAAAGTGTAGGGCTGGTGGTGGATTTGCGTTCAGGGCTAGGGTTAGGGTTAGGGAATGGCAAGGCTTAGGGCACAGGTGAGGGTACGGAAACGCGGGAGGGTAAGGCTGCGTGCTGATGCACGGTGCAGTGCCAGCGTACGGGCCAGGAGTAGGCAACGGCGTAAGGTAAGGTGTAGGGCTGGTGGTTGGTTTCGATTCCAGGCTAGGGTTAGGGTTAGGGAACGGCAAGGCTTAGGGCACAGGTGAGGGTACGGAAACGTGGGAGGGTCGGGCTACGTGCTGACGCACGGGTCAGTGCCAGCGTACGGGCCAGGAGTAGGCAACGGCGTAGGATAAAGTGTAGGGCTGGTGGTGGATTTGCGTTCCAGGCTAGGGTTAGGGTTAGGGAACGGCAAGGCTTAGAGCACAGGTGAGGGTACGGAAACGTGGGAGGGTCAGGCTACGTGCTGACGCACGGTTCAGTACCAGCGTACGGGCCAGGAATAGGGTACGGCGTAAGGTAAGGTGTAGGGCTGGTGCTGGGTTTCCGTTCCGGGCCAGGGTTAGGGTTAGGGAACGGCAAGGCTTAGGGCACAGGTGAGGGTACGGAAACGTGGGAGGGTCGGGCTACGTGCTGACGCACAGGTCAGTGCCAGCGTACGGGCCAGGAGTATGCAACGGCGTAGGATAAAGTGTAGGGCTGGTGGTTGTTTTCCGTTCCGGGCTAGTGTTAGGGTTAGGGAACGGCAAGGCTTAGGGCACAGGTGAGGTTACGGAAACGTGGGAGGGTCAGGCTATGTGCTGACGCACGGGTTAGTGCCAGCGTACGGGCCAGGAGTAGGCAACGGCGTAAGGTAAGGTGTAGGGCTGGTGGTTGGTTTCCGTTCCAGGCTAGGGTTAGGGTTAGGGAACGGCAAGGCTTAGGGCACAGGTGAGGGTACGGAAACGTGGGAGGGTCGGGCTACGTGCTGACGCACGTGTCAGTGCCAGCATACGGGTCAGGAGTAGGCAACGGCGTAGGATAAAGTGTAGGGCTGGTGGTGGATTTGCGTTCGGGGCTAGGGTTAGGGTTAGGGAACGGCAAGGCTTAGGGCACAGGTGAGGGTACGGAAACGTGGGAGGGTCAGGCTACGTGCTGACGCACGTGTCAGTGCCAGCGTACGGGTCAGGAGTAGGCAACGGCGTAGGATAAAGTGTAGGGCTGGTGGTGGACTTGCGTTCGGGGCTAGGGTTAGGGTTAGGGAACGGCAAGGCTTAGGGCACAGGTGAGGGTACGGAAACGTGGGAGGGTCAGGCTACGTGCTGCCGCACAGGTCAGTGCCAGCGTACAGGTCAGGAGTAGGGTACGGCGTAAGGTAACGTGTAGGGCTGGTGGTGGGTTTCTATTCCGGGCTAGGGTTAGGGTTAGGGAACGGCAAGGCTTAGGGCACAGGTGAGGGTACGGAAACGTGGGAGGGTCAGGCTACGTGCTGACGCACGGGTCAGTGCCAGCGTACGGGTCAGGAGTAGGCAACGGCGTAGGATAAAGTGTAGGGCTGGTGGTGGATTTGCGTTCCAGGCTAGGGTTAGGGTTAGGGAACGGCAAGGCATAGAGCACAGGTGAGGGTACGGAAACGTGGGAGGGTCAGGCTACGTGCTGATGCACGGTTCAGTGCCAGCGTACGGGCCAGGAATAGGGTACGGCGTAAGGTAAGTTGTAGGGCTGGTGCTGGGTTTCCGTTCCGGGCCAGGGTTAGGGTTAGGGAACGGCAAGGCTTAGGGCACAGGTGAGGGTACGGAAACGTGGGAGGGTCAGGCTACGTGCTGACGCACGGGTCAGTGCCAACGTACGGGCCAGGAGTAGGGTACGGCGTAAGATAAGGTGTAGGGCTTGTGGTTGATTTCCGTTCCAGGCTAGGGTTAGGGTTAGGGAACGGCAAGGCTTAGGGCAAAGGAGAGGGTACGGAAACGTGGGAGGGTCGGGCCCCGTTCTGTCGCACCGGTTAGTGCCAGCATACGGGCCAGGAGTAGGCAACGACGTAGGATAAAGTGTAGGGCTGGTGGTGGGTTTCCATTCCGGGCTAGAGTTAGGGTTAGGGAACGGCAAGGCTTAGGGCACAGGTGAGGGTACGGAAACGTGGGAGGGTCAGGCTACGTGCTGAAGCACGGGTCAGTGCCAGCGTACGGGCCAGGAGTAGGCAACGGCGTAAGGTAAGGTGTAGGGCTGGTGGTGGGTTTCTATTCCGGGCTAGGGTTAGGGTTAGGGAACGGCAAGGCTTAGGGCACAGGTGAGGTTACGGAAACGTGGGAGGGTCGGGCTACGTGCTGACGCACGGGTCAGTGCCAGCGTACGGGCCAGGAGTATGCAACGGCGTAGGATAAAGTGTAGGGCTGGTGGTTGTTTTCCGTTCTGGGCTAGTGTTAGGGTTAGGGAACGGCAAGGCTTAGGGCACTGGTGAGGTTACGGAAACGTGGGAGGGTCAGGCTACGTGCTGACGCACGGGTTAGTGCCAGCGTACGGGCCAGGAGTAGGCAACGGCGTAAGGTAAGGTGTAGGGCTGGTGGTTGGTTTCCGTTCCTGGCTAGGGTTAGGGTTAGGGAACGGCAAGGCTTAGGGCACAGGTGAGGGTACGGAAACGTGGGAGGGTCGGGCTACGTGCTGAAGCACGTGTCAGTGCCAGCGTACGGGCCAGGAGTAGGCAACGGCGTAGGATAAAGTGTAGGGCTCGTGGTGGATTTGCGTTCGGGGCTAGGGTTAGGGTTAGGGAACGGCAAGGCTTAGGGCACAGGTGAGGGTACGGAAACGTGGGAGGGTCAGGCTACGTGCTGACGCACAGGTCAGTGCCAGCGTACAGGTCAGGAGTAGGGTACGGCGTAAGGTAACGTGTAGGGCTGGTGGTGGGTTTCTATTCCGGGCTAGGGTTAGGGTTAGGGAACAGCAAGGCTTAGGGCACAGGTGAGGGTACGGAAAAGTGGGAGGGTCAGGCTACGTGCTGACGCACGGGTCAGTGCCAGCGTACGGGTCAGGAGTAGGGTATGGCGTAAGGTAAGGTGTAGGGCTGGTGGTGGGTTTCTATTCCGGGCTAGGGTTAGGGTTAGGGAACGGCAAGGCTTAGGGCACAGGTGAGGGTACGGAAACGTGGGAGGGTCAGGCTACGTGCTGACGCACGGGTCAGTGCCAGCGTACGGGCCAGGAGTAGGCAACGGCGTAGGATAAAGTGTAGGGCTGGTGGTGGATTTGCGTTCTGGGCTAGGGTTAGGGTTAGGGAACGGCAAGGCTTAGGGCACAGGTGAGGGTACGGAAACGCGGGAGGGTAAGGCTGCGTGCTGATGCACGTTGCAGTGCCAGCGTACGGGCCAGGAGTAGGCAATGGCGTAAGGTAAGGTGTAGGGCTGGTGGTTGGTTTCCATTCCAGGCTAGGGTTAGGGTTAGGGAACGGCAAGGCTTAGGGCACAGGTGAGGGTACGGAAACGTGGGAGGGTCGGGCTACGTGCTGACGCACGGGTCAGTGCCAGCGTACGGGCCAGGAGTAGGCAACGGCGTAGGATAAAGTGTAGGGCTGGTGGTGGATTTGCGTTCCAGGCTAGGGTTAGGGTTAGGGAACGGCAAGGCATAGAGCACAGGTGAGGGTACGGAAACGTGGGAGGGTCAGGCTACGTGCTGATGCACGGTTCAGTGCCAGCGTACGGGCCAGGAATAGGGTACGGCGTAAGGTAAGTTGTAGGGCTGGTGCTGGGTTTCCGTTCCGGGCCAGGGTTAGGGTTAGGGAACGGCAAGGCTTAGGGCACAGGTGAGGGTACGGAAACGTGGGAGGGTCAGGCTACGTGCTGACGCACGGGTCAGTGCCAACGTACGGGCCAGGAGTAGGGTACGGCGTAAGATAAGGTGTAGGGCTTGTGGTTGATTTCCGTTCCAGGCTAGGGTTAGGGTTAGGGAACGGCAAGGCTTAGGGCAAAGGAGAGGGTACGGAAACGTGGGAGGGTCGGGCCCCGTTCTGTCGCACCGGTTAGTGCCAGCATACGGGCCAGGAGTAGGCAACGACGTAGGATAAAGTGTAGGGCTGGTGGTGGGTTTCCATTCCGGGCTAGAGTTAGGGTTAGGGAACGGCAAGGCTTAGGGCACAGGTGAGGGTACGGAAACGTGGGAGGGTCAGGCTACGTGCTGACGCATGGGTCAGTGCCAGCGTACGGGCCAGGAGTAGGCAACGGCGTAAGGTAAGGTGTAGGGCTGGTGGTGGGTTTCTATTCCGGGCTAGGGTTAGGGTTAGGGAACGGCAAGGCTTAGGGCACAGGTGAGGTTACGGAAACGTGGGAGGGTCGGGCTACGTGCTGACGCACGGGTCAGTGCCAGCGTACGGGCCAGGAGTATGCAACGGCGTAGGATAAAGTGTAGGGCTGGTGGTTGTTTTCCGTTCTGGGCTAGTGTTAGTGTTAGGGAACGGCAAGGCTTAGGGCACAGGTGAGGTTACGGAAACGTGGGAGGGTCAGGCTACGTGCTGACGCACGGGTTAGTGCCAGCGTACGGGCCAGGAGTAGGCAACGGCGTAAGGTAAGGTGTAGGGCTGGTGGTTGGTTTCCGTTCCAGGCTAGGGTTAGGGTTAGGGAATGGCAAGGCTTAGGGCACAGGTGAGGGTACGGAAACGTGGGAGGGTCGGGCTACGTGCTGACGCACGTGTCAGTGCCAGCGTACGGGCCAGGAGTAGGCAACGGCGTAGGATAAAGTGTAGGGCTGGTGGTGGATTTGCGTTCGGGGCTAGGGTTAGGGTTAGGGAACGGCAAGGCTTAGGGCACAGGTGAGGGTACGGAAACGTGGGAGGGTCAGGCTACGTGCTGACGCACAGGTCAGTGCCAGCGTACAGGTCAGGAGTAGGGTACGGCGTAAGGTAACGTGTAGGGCTGGTGGTGGGTTTCTATTCCGGGCTAGGGTTAGGGTTAGGGAACAGCAAGGCTTAGGGCACAGGTGAGGGTACGGAAACGTGGGAGGGTCAGGCTACGTGCTGACGCACGGGTCAGTGCCAGCGTACGGGTCAGGAGTAGGGTATGGCGTAAGGTAAGGTGTAGGGCTGGTGGTGGGTTTCTATTCCGGGCTAGGGTTAGGGTTAGGGAACGGCAAGGCTTAGGGCACAGGTGAGGGTACGGAAACGTGGGAGGGTTGGGCTACGTGCTGACGCACGGGTCAGTGCCAGCGTACGGGCCAGGAGTAGGCAACGGCGTAGGATAAAGTGTAGGGCTGGTGGTGGATTTGCGTTCAGGGCTAGGGTTAGGGTTAGGGAATGGCAAGGCTTAGGGCACAGGTGAGGGTACGGAAACGCGGGAGGGTAAGGCTGCGTGCTGATGCACGGTGCAGTGCCAGCGTACGGGCCAGGAGTAGGCAACGGCGTAAGGTAAGGTGTAGGGCTGGTGGTTGGTTTCGATTCCAGGCTAGGGTTAGGGTTAGGGAACGGCAAGGCTTAGGGCACAGGTGAGGGTACGGAAACGTGGGAGGGTCGGGCTACGTGCTGACGCACGGGTCAGTGCCAGCGTACGGGCCAGGAGTAGGCAACGGCGTAGGATAAAGTGTAGGGCTGGTGGTGGATTTGCGTTCCAGGCTAGGGTTAGGGTTAGGGAACGGCAAGGCTTAGAGCACAGGTGAGGGTACGGAAACGTGGGAGGGTCAGGCTACGTGCTGACGCACGGTTCAGTACCAGCGTACGGGCCAGGAATAGGGTACGGCGTAAGGTAAGGTGTAGGGCTGGTGCTGGGTTTCCGTTGCGGGCCAGGGTTAGGGTTAGGGAACGGCAAGGCTTAGGGCACAGGTGAGGGTACGGAAACGTGGGAGGGTCGGGCTACGTGCTGACGCACAGGTCAGTGCCAGCGTACGGGCCAGGAGTATGCAACGGCGTAGGATAAAGTGTAGGGCTGGTGGTTGTTTTCCGTTCCGGGCTAGTGTTAGGGTTAGGGAACGGCAAGGCTTAGGGCACAGGTGAGGTTACGGAAACGTGGGAGGGTCAGGCTATGTGCTGACGCACGGGTTAGTGCCAGCGTACGGGCCAGGAGTAGGCAACGGCGTAAGGTAAGGTGTAGGGCTGGTGGTTGGTTTCCGTTCCAGGCTAGGGTTAGGGTTAGGGAACGGCAAGGCTTAGGGCACAGGTGAGGGTACGGAAACGTGGGAGGGTCGGGCTACGTGCTGACGCACGTGTCAGTGCCAGCATACGGGTCAGGAGTAGGCAACGGCGTAGGATAAAGTGTAGGGCTGGTGGTGGATTTGCGTTCGGGGCTAGGGTTAGGGTTAGGGAACGGCAAGGCTTAGGGCACAGGTGAGGGTACGGAAACGTGGGAGGGTCAGGCTACGTGCTGACGCACGTGTCAGTGCCAGCGTACGGGTCAGGAGTAGGCAACGGCGTAGGATAAAGTGTAGGGCTGGTGGTGGATTTGCGTTCGGGGCTAGGGTTAGGGTTAGGGAACGGCAAGGCTTAGGGCACAGGTGAGGGTACGGAAACGTGGGAGGGTCAGGCTACGTGCTGCCGCACAGGTCAGTGCCAGCGTACAGGTCAGGAGTAGGGTACGGCGTAAGGTAACGTGTAGGGCTGGTGGTGGGTTTCTATTCCGGGCTAGGGTTAGGGTTAGGGAACGGCAAGGCTTAGGGCACAGGTGAGGGTACGGAAACGTGGGAGGGTCAGGCTACGTGCTGACGCACGGGTCAGTGCCAGCGTACGGGTCAGGAGTAGGGTATGGCGTAAGGTAAGGTGTAGGGCTGGTGGTGGGTTTCTATTCCGGGCTAGGGTTAGGGTTAGGGAACGGCAAGGCTTAGGGCACAGGTGAGGGTACGGAAACGTGGGAGGGTCGGGCTACGTGCTGACGCACGGGTCAGTGCCAGCGTACGGGCCAGGAGTAGGCAACGGCGTAGGATAAAGTGTAGGGCTGGTGGTGGATTTGCGTTCCGGGCTAGGGTTAGGGTTAGGGAACGGCAAGGCTTAGGGCACAGGTGAGGGTACGGAAACGTGGGAGGATCAGGCTACGTGCTGACGCACGGTTCAGTGCCAGCGTACGGGCCAGGAATAGGGTACGGCATAAGGTAAGGTGTCAGGCTGGTGGTGGGTTTCCGTTCCGGGCTAGGGTTAGGGTTAGGGAACGGGAAGGCTTAGGGCACAGGTGAAGGTACGGAAACGTGGGAGGCTCGTGCTACGTGCTGACGCACGGGTCAGTGCCAGCGTACGGGCCAGGAGTAGGCAACGGCGTAGGATAAAGTATAGGCTGGTGGTGGATTTGCGTTCTGGGCTAGGGTTAGGGTTAGGGAACGGCAAGGCTTAGGGCACAGGAGAGGGTACGGAAACGCGGGAGGGTAAGGCTACGTGCTGATGCACGGGGCAGTGCCAGAGTACAGGCCAGGAAGAGGCAACGGCGTATGGTAAGGTGTAGGGCTGGTGGTGGGTTTCCATTCCGGGCTAGGGTTAGGGTTAGGGAATGGCAAGGCTTAGGGCACAGGTGAGGGTACGGAAACGTGGGAGGGTCAGGCTACGTGCTGACGCACGGGTCAGTGCCAGCGTACGGGCCAGGAGTAGGCAACGGCGTAGGATAAAGTGTAGGGCTGGTGGTGGATTTGCGTTCCGGGCTAGGGTTAGGGTTAGGGAACGGCAAGGCTTAGGGCACAGGTGAGGGTACGGAAACGTGGGAGGGTCAGGCTACGTGCTGACGCACGGGTCAGTGCCAGCGTACGGGTCAGGAGTAGGGTAAGGCGTAAGGTAAGGTGTAGGGCTGGTGGTGGGTTTCTATTCCGGGCTAGGGTTAGGGTTAGGGAACGGCAAGGCTTAGGGCACAGGTCAGGGTACGGAAACGCGGGAGGGTAAGGCTACGTGCTGATGAACGGGTCAGTGCCAGAGTACAGGCCAGGAGTAGGCAACGGCGTAGGGTAAGGTGTAGGGCTGGTGGTTGGTTTCCGTTCCAGGCTAGGGTTAGGGTTAGGGAACGGCAAGGCTTAGGGCACAGGTGAGGGTACGGAAACGTGGGAGGGTCGGGCTACGTGCTGACGCACGGGTCAGTGCCAGCGTACGGGCCAGGAGTAGGCAACGGCGTAGGATAAAGTGTAGGGCTGGTGGTGGATTTGCGTTCCAGGCTAGGGTTAGGGTTAGGGAACGGCAAGGCTTAGAGCACAGGTGAGGGTACGGAAACGTGGGAGGGTCAGGCTACGTGCTGATGCACGGTTCAGTGCCAGCGTACGGGCCAGGAATAGGGTACGGCGTAAGGTAAGGTGTAGGGCTGGTGCTGGGTTTCCGTTCCGGGCCAGGGTTAGGGTTAGGGAACGGCAAGGCTTAGGGCACAGGTGAGGGTACGGAAACGTGGGAGGGTCAGGCTACGTGCTGACGCACGGGTCAGTGCCAACGTACGGGCCAGGAGTAGGGTACGGCGTAAGATAAGGTGTAGGGCTTGTGGTTGATTTCCGTTCCAGGCTAGGGTTAGGGTTAAAGAACGGCAAGGCTTAGGGCAAAGGAGAGGGTACGGAAACGTGGGAGGGTCGGGCCCCGTTCTGTCGCACGTGTTAGTGCCAGCATACGGGCCAGGAGTAGGCAACGATGTCGGATAAAGTGTAGGGCTGGTGGTGGGTTTCCATTCCGGGCTAGAGTTAGGGTTAGGGAACGGCAAGGCTTAGGGCACAGGTGAGGGTACGGAAACGTGGGAGGGTCAGGCTACGTGCTGACGCACGGGTCAGTGCCAGCGTACGGGCCAGGAGTAGGCAACGGCGTAAGGTAAGGTGTAGGGCTGGTGGTGGGTTTCTATTCCGGGCTAGGGTTAGGGTTAGGGAACGGCAAGGCTTAGGGCACAGGTGAGGTTACGGAAACGTGGGAGGGTCGGGCTACGTGCTGACGCACGGGTCAGTGCCAGCGTACGGGCCAGGAGTATGCAACGGCGTAGGATAAAGTGTAGGGCTGGTGGTTGTTTTCCGTTCCGGGCTAGTGTTAGGGTTAGGGAACGGCAAGGCTTAGGGCACAGGTGAGGTTACGGAAACGTGGGAGGGTCAGGCTACGTGCTGACGCACGGGTTAGTGCCAGCGTACGGGCCAGGAGTAGGCAACGGCGTAAGGTAAGGTGTAGGGCTTGTGGTTGGTTTCCGTTCCAGGCTAGGGTTAGGGTTAGGGAACGGCAAGGCTTAGGGCACAGGTGAGGGTACGGAAACGTGGGAGGGTCGGGCTACGTGCTGACGAACGTGTCAGTGCCAGCGTACGGGCCAGGAGTAGGCAACGGCGTAGGATAAAGTGTAGGGCTGGTGGTGGATTTGCATTCGGGGCTAGGGTTAGGGTTAGGGAACGGCAAGGCTTAGGGCACAGGTGAGGGTACGGAAACGTGGGAGGGTCAGGCTACGTGCTGACGCACAGTTCAGTGCCAGCGTACGGGCCAGGAATAGGGTACGGCGTAAGGTAAGGTGTCAGGCTGGTGGTGGGTTTCCGTTCCGGGCTAGGGTTAGGGTTAGGGAACGACAAGGCTTAGGGCACAGGTGAAGTTACGGAAACGTGGGAGGCTCGGGCTACGTGCTGACGCACGGGTCAGTGCCAGCGTACGGGCCAGGAGTAGGCAACGGCGTAGGATAAAGTGTAGGGCTGGTGGTGGATTTGCGTTCTGGGCTAGGGTTAGGGTTAGGGAACGGCAAGGCTTAGGGCACAGGTGAGGGTACGGAAACGCGGGAGGGTAAGGCTGCGTGCTGATGCACGGTGCAGTGCCAGCGTACGGGCCAGGAGTAGGCAACGGCGTAAGGTAAGGTGTAGGGCTGGTGGTTGGTTTCCGTTCCAGGCTAGGGTTAGGGTTAGGGAACGGCAAGGCTTAGGGCACAGGTGAGGGTACGGAAACGTGGGAGCGTCGGGCTACGTGCTGACGCACGGGTCAGTGCCAGCGTACGGGCCAGGAGTAGGCAACGGCGTAGGATAAAGTGTAGGGCTGGTGGTGGATTTGCGTTCCAGGCTAGGGTTAGGGTTAGGGAACGGCAAGGCTTAGAGCACAGGTGAGGGTACGGAAACGTGGGAGGGTCAGGCTACGTGCTGATGCACGGTTCAGTGCCAGCGTACGGGCCAGGAATTGGGTACGGCGTAAGGCAAGGTGTAGGGCTGGTGCTGGGTTTCCGTTCCGGGCCAGGGTTAGGTTTAGGGAACGGCAAGGCTTAGGGCACAGGTGAGGGTACGGAAACGTGGGAGGGTCAGGCTACGTGCTGACGCACGGGTCAGTGCCAACGTACGGGCCAGGAGTAGGGTACGGCGTAAGATAAGGTGTAGGGCTTGTGGTTGATTTCCGTTCCAGGCTAGGGTTAGGGTTAGGGAACGGCAAGGCTTAGGGCAAAGGAGAGGGTATGGAAACGTGGGAGGGTCGGGCCCCGTTCTGTCGCACGGGTTAGTGCCAGCATACGGGCCAGGAGTAGGCAACGATGTAGGATAAAGTGTAGGGCTGGTGGTGGGTTTCCATTCCGGGCTAGAGTTAGGGTTAGGGAACGGCAAGGCTTAGGGCACAGGTGAGGGTACGGAAACGTGGGAGGGTCAGGCTACGTGCTGACGCACGGGTCAGTGCCAGCGTACGGGCCAGGAGTAGGCAACGGCGTAAGGTAAGGTGTAGGGCTGGTGGTGGGTTTCTATTCCGGGCTAGGGTTAGGGTTAGGGAACGGCAAGGCTTAGGGCACAGGTGAGGTTACGGAAACGTGGGAGGGTCGGGCTACGTGCTGACGCACGGGTCAGTGCCAGCGTACGGGCCAGGAGTATGCAACGGCGTAGGATAAAGTGTAGGGCTGGTGGTTGTTTTCCGTTCCGGGCTAGTGTTAGGGTTAGGGAACGGCAAGGCTTAGGGCACAGGTGAGGTTACGGAAACGTGGGAGGGTCAGGCTACGTGCTGACGCACGGGTTAGTGCCAGCGTACGGGCCAGGAGTAGGCAACGGCGTAAGGTAAGGTGTAGGGCAGGTGGTTGGTTTCCGTTCCAGGCTAGGGTTATGGTTAGGGAACGGCAAGGCTTAGGGCACAGGTGAGGGTACGGAAACGTGGGAGGGTCGGGCTACGTGCTGACGCACGTGTCAGTGCCAGCGTACGGGCCAGGAGTAGGCAACGGCGTAGGATAAAGTGTAGGGCTGGTGGTGGATTTGCGTTCGGAGCTAGGGTTAGGGTTAGGGAACGGCAAGGCTTAGGGCACAGGTGAGGGTACGGAAACGTGGGAGGGTCAGGCTATGTGCTGACGCACAGGTCAGTGCCAGCGTACAGGTCAGGAGTAGGGTACGGCGTAAGGTAACGTGTAGGGCTGGTGGTGGGTTTCTATTCCGGGCTAGGGTTAGGGTTAGGGAACAGCAAGGCTTAGGGCACAGGTGAGAGTACGGAAACGTGGGAGGGTCAGGCTACGTGCTGACGCACGGGTCAGTGCCAGCGTACGGGTCAGGAGTAGGGTATGGCGTAAGGTAAGGTGTAGGGCTGGTGGTGGGTTTCTATTCCGGGCTAGGGTTAGGGTTAGGGAACGGCAAGGCTTAGGGCACAGGTGAGGGTACGGAAACGTGGGAGGGTCGGGCTACGTGCTGACGCACGGGTCAGTGCCAGCGTACGGGCCAGGAGTAGGCAACGGCATAGGATAAAGTGTAGGGCTGGTGGTGGATTTGCGTTCTGGGCTAGGGTTTGGGTTAGGGAACGGTAAGGCTTAGGGCACAGGTGGGGGTACGGAAACGCGGGAGGGTAAGGCTGCGTGCTGATGCACGGTGCAGTGCCAGCGTACGGGCCAGGAGTAGGCAACGGCGTAAGGTAAGGTGTAGGGCAGGTGGTTGGTTTCCATTCCAGGCTAGGGTTAGGGTTAGGGAACGGCAAGGCTTAGGGCACAGGTGAGGGTACGGAAACGTGGGAGGGTCGGGCTACGTGCTGACGCACGCGTCAGTGCCAGCGTACGGGCCAGGAGTAGGCAACGGCGTAGGATAAAGAGTAGGGCTGGTGGTGGATTTGCGTTCCAGGCTAGGGTTAGGGTTAGGGAACGGCAAGGCTTAGAGCACAGGTGAGGGTACGGAAACGTGGGAGGGTCAGGCTACGTGCTGATGCACGGTTCAGTGCCAGCGTACGGGCCAGGAATCGGGTACGGCGTAAGGTAAGGTGTAGGGCTGGTGCTGGGTTTCCGTTCCAGGCCAGGGTTAGGGTTAGGGAACGGCAAGGCTTAGGGCACAGGTGAGGGTACGGAAACGTGGGAGGGTCAGGCTACGTGCTGACGCACGGGTCAGTGCCAACGTACGGGCCAGGAGTAGGGTACGGCGTAAGATAAGCTGTAGGGCTTGTGGTTGATTTCCGTTCCAGGCTAGGGTTAGGGTTAGGGAACGGCAAGGCTTAGGGCAAAGGAGAGGGTACGGAAATGTGGGAGGGTCGGGCCCCGTTCTGTCGCACGGGTTAGTGCCAGCATACGGGCCAGGAGTAGGCAACGATGTAGGATAAAGTGTAGGGCTGGTGGTGGGTTTCCATTCCGGGCTAGAGTTAGGGTTAGGGAACGGCAAGGCTTAGGGCACAGGTGAGGGTACGGAAACGTGGGAGGGTCAGGCTACGTGCTGACGCACAGGTCAGTGCCAGCGTACATGTCAGGAGTAGGGTACGGCGTAAGGTAACGTGTAGGGCTGGTGGTGGGTTTCTATTCCGGGCTAGGGTTAGGGTTAGGGAACGGCAAGGCTTAGGGCACAGGTGAGGGTACGGAAACGTGGGAGGGTCAGGCTACGTGCTGACGCACGGGTCAGTGCCAGCGTACGGGTCAGGAGTAGGGTATGGCGTAAGGTAAGGTGTAGGGCTGGTGGTGGGTTTCTATTCCGGGCTAGGGTTAGGGTTAGGGAACGGCAAGGCTTAGGGCACAGGTGAGGGTACGGAAACGTGGGAGGGTCGGGCTACGTGCTGACGCACGGGTCAGTGCCAGCGTACGGGCCAGGAGTAGGCAACGGCGTAGGATAAAGTGTAGGGCTGGTGGTGGATTTGCGTTCCGGGCTAGGGTTAGGGTTAGGGAACGGCAAGGCTTAGGGCACAGGTGAGGGTACGGAAACGTGGGAGGGTCAGGCTACGTGCTGACGCACGGTTCAGTGCCAGCGTACGGGCCAGGAATAGGGTACGGCATAAGGTAAGGTGTCAGGCTGGTGGTGGGTTTCCGTTCTGGGCTAGGGTTAGGGTTAGGGAACGGCAAGGCTTAGGGCCCACGTGAAGGTACGGAAACGTGGGAGGCTCGTGCTACGTGCTGACGCACGGGTCAGTGCCAGCGTACGGGCCAGGAGTAGGCAACGGCGTAGGATAAAGTATAGGCTGGTGGTGGATTTGCGTTCTGGGCTAGGGTTAGGGTTAGGGAACGGCAAGGCTTAGGGCACAGGAGAGGGTACGGAAACGCAGGAGGGTAAGGCTACGTGCTGATGCACGGGGCAGTGCCAGAGTACAGGCCAGGAGTAGGCAACGGCGTAGGGTAAGGTGTAGGGCTGGTGGTGGGTTTCCATTCCGGGGTAGGGTTAGGGTTAGGGAACGGCAAGGCTTAGGGCACAGGTGAGGGTACGGAAACGTGGGAGGGTCAGGCTACGTGCTGACGCACGGGTCAGTGCCAGCGTACGGGCCAGGAGTAGGCAACGGCGTAGGATAAAGTGTAGGGCTGGTGGTGGATTTGCGTTCCGGGCTAGGGTTAGGGTTAGGGAACGGCAAGGCTTAGGGCACAGGTGAGGGTACGGAAACGTGGGAGGGTCAGGCTACGTGCTGACGCACGGGTCAGTGCCAGCGTACGGATCAGGAGTAGGGTAAGGCGTAAGGTAAGGTGTAGGGCTGGTGGTGGGTTTCCATTCCGGGCTAGGGTTAGGGTTTGGGAACGGCAAGGCTTAGGGCACAGGTCAGGGTACGGAAACGCGGGAGGGTAAGGCTACGTGCTGATTAACGGGTCAGTGCCAGAGTACAGGCCAGGAGTAGGCAACGGCGTAGGGTAAGGTGTAGGGCTGGTGGTTGGTTTCCGTTCCAGGCTAGGGTTAGGGTTAGGGAACGGCAAGGCTTAGGGCACAGGTGAGGGTACGGAAACGTGGCAGTGTCGGGCTACGTGCTGACGCACGGGTCAGTGCCAGCGTACGGGCCAGGAGTAGGCAACGGCGTAGAATAAAGTGTAGGGCTGGTGGTGGATTTGTGTTCCAGGCTAGGGTTAGGGTTAGGGAACGGCAAGGCTTAGGGCACAGGTGAGGTTACGGAAACGTGGGAGGGTCAGGCTACGTGCTGACCCACGGGTTAGTGCCAGCGTACGGGCCAGGAGTAGGCAACGGCGTAAGGTAAGGTGTAGGGCTGGTGGTTGGTTTCCGTTCCAGGCTAGGGTTAGGGTTAGGGAACGGCAAGGCTTAGGGCACAGGTGAGGGTACGGAAACGTGGGAGGGTCGGGCTACGTGCTGACGCACGTGTCAGTGCCAGCGTACGGGCCAGGAGTAGGCAACGGCGTAGGATAAAGTGTAGGGCTGGTGGTGGATTTGCGTTCGGGGCTAGGGTTAGGGTTAGGGAACGGCAAGGCTTAGGGCACAGGTGAGGGTACGGAAACCTGGGAGGGTCAGGCTACGTGCTGACGCACAGGTCAGTGCCAGCGTACAGGTCAGGAGTAGGGTACGGCGTAAGGTAACGTGTAGGGCTGGTGGTGGGTTTCTATTCCGGGCTAGGGTTAGGGTTAGGGAACAGCAAGGCTTAGGGCACAGGTGAGGGTACGGAAACGCGGGAGGGTAAGGCTGCATGCTGATGCACGGTGCAGTGCCAGCGTACGGGCCAGGAGTAGGCAACGGCGTAAGGTAAGGTGTAGGGCTGGTGGTTGGTTTCCATTCCAGGCTAGGGTTAGGGTTAGGGAACGGCAAGGCTTAGGGCACAGGTGAGGGTACGGAAACGTGGGAGGGTCGGGCTACGTGCTGACGCACGGGTCAGTGCCAGCGTACGGGCCAGGAGTAGGCAACGGCGTAGGATAAAGTGTAGGGCTGGTGGTGGATTTGCGTTCCAGGCTAGGGTTAGGGTTAGGGAACGGCAAGGCTTAGAGCACAGGTGAGGGTACGGAAACGTGGGAGGGTCAGGCTACGTGCTGACGCACGGTTCAGTGCCAGCGTACGGGCCAGGAATAGGGTACGGCGTAAGGTAAGGTGTAGGGCTGGTGCTGGGTTTCCGTTCAGGGCCAGGGTTAGGGTTAGGGAACGGCAAGGCTTAGGGCACAGGTGAGGGTATGGAAACGTGGGAGGGTCAGGCTACGTGCTGACGCACGGTTCAGTGCCAGCGTACGGGCCAGGAGTAGGGTACGGCGTAAGATAAGGTGTAGAGCTTGTGGTTGATTTCCGTTCCAGGCTAGGGTTAGGGTTAGGGAACGGCAAGGCTTAGGGCAAAGGAGAGGGTACGGAAACGTGGGAGGGTCGGGCCCCGTCCTGTCGCACGGGTTAGTGCCAGCATACGGGCCAGGAGTAGGCAACGACGTAGGATAAAGTGTAGGGCTGGTGGTGGGTTTCCATTCCGGGCTAGAGTTAGGGTTAGGGAACGGCAAGGCTTAGGGCACAGGTGAGGGTACGGAAACGTGAGAGGGTCAGGCTACGTGCTGACGAACGGGTCAGTGCCAGCGTACGGGCCAGGAGTAGGCAACGGCGTAAGGTAAGGTGTAGGGCTGGTGGTGGGTTTCTATTCCGGGCTAGGGTTAGGGTTAGGGAACGGCAAGGCTTAGGGCACAGGTGAGGTTACGGAAACGTGGGAGGGTCGGGCTACGTGCTGACGCAAGGGTCAATGCCAGCGTACGGGCCAGGAGTATGCAACGGCGTAGGATAAAGTGTAGGGCTGGTGGTTGTTTTCCGTTCCGGGCTAGTGTTAGGGTTAGGGAACGGCAAGGCTTAGGGCACAGGTGAGGTTACGGAAACGTGGGAGGGACAGGCTACGTGCTGACGCACGGGTTAGTGCCAGCGTACGGGCCAGGAGTAGGCAACGGCGTAAGGTAAGGTGTAGGGCTGGTGGTTGGTTTCCGTTCCAGGCTAGGGTTAGGGTTAGGGAACGGCAAGGCTTAGGGCACAGGTGAGGGTACGGAAACGTGGGAGGGTCGGGCTACGTGCTGACGCACGTGTCAGTGCCAGCGTACGGGCCAGGAGTAGGCAACGGCGTAGGATAAAGTGTAGGGCTGGTGGTGGATTTGTGTTCGGGGCTAGGGTTAGGGTTAGGGAACGGCAAGGCTTAGGGCACAGGTTAGGGTACGGAAACGTGGGAGGGTCAGGCTACGTGCTGACGCACAGGTCAGTGCCAGCGTACAGGTCAGGAGTATGGTACGGCGTAAGGTAACGTGTAGGGCTGGTGGTGGGTTTCTATTCCGGGCTAGGGTTAGGGTTAGGTAACGGCAAGGCTTAGGGCACAGGTGAGGGTACGGAAACGTGGGAGGGTCAGGCTACGTGCTGACGCACGGGTCAGTGCCAGCGTACGGGTCAGGAGTATGGTTTGGCGTAAGGTAAGGTGTAGGGCTGGTGGTGGGTTTCTATTCCGGGCTAGGGTTAGGGTTAGGGAACGGCAAGGCTTAGGGCACAGGTGAGGGTACGGAAACGTGGGAGGGTCGGGCTACGTGCTGACGCACGGGTCAGTGCCAGCGTACGGGCCAGGAGTAGGCAACGGCGTAGGATAAAGTGTAGGGCTGGTGGTGGATTTGCGTTCCGGGCTAGGGTTAGGGTTAGGGAACGGCAAGGCTTAGGGCACAGGTGAGGGTACGGAAACGTGGGAGGGTCAGGCTACGTGCTGACGCACGGTTCAGTGCCAGCGTACGGGCCAGGAATAGGGTACGGCATAAGGTAAGGTGTCAGGCTGGTGGTGGGTTTCCGTTCCGGGCTAGGGTTAGGGTTAGGGAACGGCAAGGCTTAGGGCACAGGTGAAGGTACGGAAACGTGGGAGGCTCGTGCTACGTGCTGACGCACGGGTCAGTGCCAGCGTACGGGCCAGGAGTAGGCAACGGCGTAGGATAAAGTGTGGGGCTGGTGGTGGATTTGCGTTCCGGGCTAGGGTTAGGGTTAGGGAACGGCAAGGCTTAGGGCACAGGTGAGGGTACGGAAACTTGTGAGGGTCAGGCTACGTGCTGACGCACGGGTCAGTGCCAGCGTACGGGTCAGGAGTAGGGTAAGGCGTAAGGTAAGGTGTAGGGCTGGTGGTGGGTTTCTATTCCGGGCTAGGGTTAGGGTTAGGGAACGGCAAGGCTTAGGGCACAGGTCAGGGTACGGAAACGCGGGAGGGTAAGGCTACGTGCTGATGAAAGGGTCAGTGCCAGAGTACAGGCCAGGAGTAGGCAACGGCGTAGGGTAAGGTGTAGGGCTGGTGGTTGGTTTCCGTTCCAGGCTAGGGTTAGGGTTAGGGAACGGCAAGGCTTAGGGCACAGGTGAGGGTACGGAAACGTGGGAGGGTCGGGCTACGTGCTGACGCACGGGTCAGTGCCAGCGTACGGGCCAGGAGTAGGCAACGGCGTAGGATAAAGTGTAGGGCTGGTGGTGGATTTGCGTTCCAGGCTAGGGTTAGGGTTAGGGAACGGCAAGGCTTAGGGCACAGGTGAGGGTACGGAAACGTGGGAGGGTCAGGCTACGTGCTGACGCACGGGTCAGTGCCAGCGTACGGGTCAGGAGTAGGGTATGGCGTAAGGTAAGGTGTAGGGCTGGTGGTGGGTTTCTATTCCGGGCTAGGGTTAGGGTTAGGGAACGGCAAGGCTTAGGGCACAGGTGAGGGTACGGAAACGTGGGAGGGTCGGGCTACGTGCTGACGCACGGGTCAGTGCCAGCGTACGGGCCAGGAGTAGGCAACGGCGTAGGATAAAGTGTAGGGCTGGTGGTGGATTTGCGTTCTGGGCTAGGGTTAGGGTTAGGGAACGGCAAGGCTTAGGGCACAGGTGAGGGTACGGAAACGCGGGAGGGTAAGGCTGCGTGCTGATGCACGGTGCAGTGCCAGCGTACGGGCCAGGAGTAGGCAACGGCGTAAGGTAATGTGTAGGGCTGGTGGTTGGTTTCCATTCCAGTCTAGGGTTAGGGTTAGGGAACGGCAAGGCTTAGGGCACAGGTGAGGGTACGGAAACGTGCGAGGGTCGGGCTACGTGCTGACGCACGGGTCAGTGCCAGCGTACGGGCCAGGAGTAGGCAACGGCGTAGGATAAAGTGTAGGGCTGGTGGTGGATTTGCGTTCCAGGCTAGGGTTAGGGTTAGGGAACGGCAAGGCTTAGAGCACAGGTGAGGGTACGGAAACGTGGGAGGGTCAGGCTACGTGCTGACGCACGGTTCAGTGCCAGCGTACGGGCCAGGAATAGGGTACGGCGTAAGGTAAGGTGTAGGGCTGGTGCTGGGTTTCCGTTCCGGGCCAGGGTTAGGGTTAGGGAACGGCAAGGCTTAGGGCACAGGTGAGGGTACGGAAACGTGGGAGGGTCAGGCTACGTGCTGACGCACGGGTCAGTGCCAGCGTACGGGTCAGGAGTAGGGTATGGCGTAAGGTAAGGTGTAGGGCTGGTGGTGGGTTTCTATTCCGGGCTAGGGTTAGGGTTAGGGAACGGCAAGGCTTAGGGCACAGGTGAGGGTACGGAAACGTGGGAGGGTCGGGCTACGTGCTGACGCACGGGTCAGTGCCAGCGTACGGGCCAGGAGTAGGCAACGGCGTAGGATAAAGTGTAGGGCTGGTGGTGGATTTGCGTTCTGGGCTAGGGTTAGGGTTAGGGAACGGCAAGGCTTAGGGCACAGGAGAGGGTACGGAAACGCGGGAGGGTAAGGCTACGTGCTGACGCACGGGTCAGTGCCAACGTACGGGCCAGGAGTAGGGTACGGCGTAAGGTAAGGTGTAGGGCTTGTGGTTGATTTCCGTTCCAGGCTAGGGTTAGGGTTAGGGAACGGCAAGGCTTAGGGCAAAGGAGAGGGTACGGAAACGTGGGAGGGTCGGGCTACGTGCTGACGCACGGGTCAGTGCCAGCGTACGGGCCAGGAGTACGCAACGGCATAGGATAAAGTGTAGGGCTGGTGGTGGATTTGCATTCGGGGCTAGGGTTAGGGTTAGGGAACGGCAAGGCTTAGGGCACAGGTGAGGGTACGGAAACGTGGGAGGGTCAGGCTACGTGCTGACGCACAGTTCAGTGCCAGCGTACGGGCCAGGAATAGGGTACGGCGTAATGTAAGGTGTCAGGCTGGTGGTGGGTTTCCGTTCCGGGCTAGGGTTAGGGTTAGGGAACGACAAGGCTTAGGGCACAGGTGAAGTTACGGAAACGTGGGAGGCTCGGGCTACGTGCTGACGCACGGGTCAGTGCCAGCGTACGGGCCAGGAGTAGGCAACGGCGTAGGATAAAGTGTAGGGCTGGTGGTGGATTTGCGTTCTGGGCTAGGGTTAGGGTTAGGGAACGGCAAGGCTTAGGGCACAGGTGAGGGTACAGAAACGCGGGAGGGTAAGGCTGCGTGCTGATGCACGGTGCAGTGCCAGCGTACGGGCCAGGAGTAGGCAACGGCGTAAGGTAAGGTGTAGGGCTGGTGGTTGGTTTCCATTCCAGGCTAGGGTTAGGGTTAGGGAACGGCAAGGCTTAGGGCACAGGTGAGGGTACGGAAACGTTGGAGCGTCGGGCTACGTGCTGACGCACGGGTCAGTGCCAGCGTACGGGCCAGGAGTAGGCAACGGCGTAGGATAAAGTGTAGGGCTGGTGGTGGATTTGCGTTCCAGGCTAGGGTTAGGGTTAGGGAACGGCAAGGCTTAGAGCACAGGTGAGGGTACGGAAACGTGGGAGGGTCAGGCTACGTGCTGATGCACGGTTCAGTGCCAGCGTACGGGCCAGGAATAGGGTACGGCGTAAGGTAAGGTGTAGGGCTGGTGCTGCGTTTCCGTTCCGGGCCAGGTTTAGGGTTAGGGAACGGCAAGGCTTAGGGCACAGGTGAGGGTACGGAAACGTGGGAGGGTCAGGCTACGTGCTGACGCACGGGTCAGTGCCAACGTACGGGCCAGGAGTAGGGTACGGCGTAAGATAAGGTGTAGGGCTTGTGGTTGATTTCCGTTCCAGGCTAGGGTTAGGGTTAGGGAACGGCAAGGCTGAGGGCAAAGGAGAGGGTACGGAAACGTGGGAGGGTCGGGCCCCGTTCTGTCGCACGGGTTAGTGCCAGTATACGGGCCAGGAGTAGGCAACGACGTAGGACAAAGTGTAGGGCTGGTAGTGGGTTTCCATTCCGGGCTAGAGTTAGGGTTAGGGAACGGCAAGGCTTAGGGCACAGGTGAGGGTACGGAAACGTTGGAGGGTCAGGCTACGTGCTGACGCACGGGTCAGTGCCAGCGTACGGGCCAGGAGTAGGCAACGGCGTAAGGTAAGGTGTAGAGCTGGTGGTGGGTTTCTATTCCGGGCTAGGGTTAGGGTTAGGGAACGGCAAGGCTTAGGGCACAGGTGAGGTTACGGAAACGTGGGAGGGTCGGGCTACGTGCTGACACACGGGTCAGTGCCAGCGTACGGGCCAGGAGTATGCAACGGCGTAGGGTAAAGTGTAGGGCTGGTGGTTATTTTCCGTTCCGGGCTAGTGTTAGGGTTAGGGAACGGCAAGGCTTAGGGCACAGGTGAGGTTACGGAAACGTGGGAGGGTCAGGCTACGTGCTGACGCACGGGTTAGTGCCAGCGTACGGGCCAGGAGTAGGCAACGGCGTAAGGTAAGGTGTAGGGCTGGTGGTTGGTTTCCGTTCCAGGCTAGGGTTAGGGTTAGGGAACGGCAAGGCTTAGGGCACAGGTGAGGGTACGGAAACGTGGGAGGGTCGGGCTACGTGCTGACGCACGTGTCAGTGCCAGCGTACGGGCCAGGAGTAGGCAACGGCGTAGGATAAAGTGTAGGGCTGGTGGTGGATTTGCGTTCGGGGCTAGGGTTAGGGTTAGGGAACGGCAAGGCTTAGGGCACAGGTGAGGGTACGGAAACGTGGTAGGGTCAGGCTACGTGCTGACGCACAGGTCAGTGCCAGCGTACAGGTCAGGAGTAGGGTACGGCGTAAGGTAACGTGTAGGGCTGGTGGTGGGTTTCTATTCCGGGCTAGGGTTAGGGTTAGGGAACAGCAAGGCTTAGGGCACAGGTGAGGGTACGGAAACGTGGGAGGGTCAGGCTACGTGCTGACGCACGGGTCAGTGCCAGCGTACGGGTCAGGATTAGGGTATGGCGTAAGGTAAGGTGTAGGGCTGGTGGTGGGTTTCTATTCCGGGCTAGGGTTAGGGTTAGGGAACGGCAAGGCTTAGGGCACAGGTGAGGGTACGGAAACGTGGGAGGGTCGGGCTACGTGCTGACGCACGGGTCAGTGCCAGCGTACGGGCCAGGAGTAGGCAACGGCGTAGGATAAAGTGTAGGGCTGGTGGTGGATTTGCGTTCTGGGCTAGGGTTAGGGTTAGGGAACGGCAAGGCTTAGGGCACAGGTGAGGGTACGGAAACGCGGGAGGGTAAGGCTGCGTGCTGATGCACGGTGCAGTGCCAGCGTACGGGCCAGGAGTAGGCAACGGCGTAAGGTAAGGTGTAGGGCTGGTGGTTGGTTTCCATTCCAGGCTAGGGTTAGGGTTAGGGAACGGCAAGGCTTAGGGCACAGGTGAGGGTACGGAAACGTGGGAGGGTCGGGCTACGTGCTGACGCAAGGGTCAGTGCCAGCGTACGGGCCAGGAGTAGGCAACGGCGTAGGATAAAGTGTAGGGCTGGTGGTGGATTTGCGTTCAAGGCTAGGGTTAGGGTTAGGGAACGGCAAGGCTTAGAGCACAGGTGAGGGTACGGAAACGTGGGAGGGTCAGGCTACGTGCTGACGCACGGTTCAGTGCCAGCGTACGGGCCAGGAATAGGGTACGGCGTAAGGTAAGGTGTAGGGCTGGTGCTGGGTTTCCGTTCCGGGCCAGGGTTAGGGTTAGGGAACGGCAAGGCTTAGGGCACAGGTGAGGGTATGGAAACGTGGGAGGGTCAGGCTACGTGCTGACGCACGGGTCAGTGCCAACGTACGGGCCAGGAGTAGGGTACGGCGTAAGGTAAGGTGTAGGGCTTGTGGTTGATTTCCGTTCCAGGCTAGGGTTAGGGTTAGGGAACGGCAAGGCTTAGGGCAAAGGAGAGGGTACGGAAACGTGGGAGGGTCGGGCTACGTGCTGACGCACGGGTCAGTGCCAGCGTACGGGCCAGGAGTAGGCAACGGCATAGGATAAAGTGTAGGGCTGGTGGTGGATTTGCATTCGGGGCTAGGGTTAGGGTTAGGGAACGGCAAGGCTTAGGGCACAGGTGAGGGTACGGAAACGTGGGAGGGTCAGGCTACGTGCTGACGCACAGTTCAGTGCCAGCGTACGGGCCAGGAAAAGGGTACGGCGTAATGTAAGGTGTCAGGCTGGTGGTGGGTTTCCGTTCCGGGCTAGGGTTAGGGTTAGGGAACGACAAGGCTTAGGGCACAGGTGAAGTTACGGAAACGTGGGAGGCTCGGGCTACGTGCTGACGCACGCGTCAGTGCCAGCGTACCGGCCAGGAGTAGGCAACGGCGTAGGATAAAGTGTAGGGCTGGTGGTGGATTTGCGTTCTGGGCTAGGGTTAGGGTTAGGGAACGGCAAGGCTTAGGGCACAGGTGAGGGTACAGAAACGCGGGAGGGTAAGGCTGCGTGCTGATGCACGGTGCAGTGCCAGCGTACGGGCCAGGAGTAGGCAACGGCGTAAGGTAAGGTGTAGGGCTGGTGGTTGGTTTCCGTTCCAGGCTAGGGTTAGGGTTAGGGAACGGCAAGGCTTAGGGCACAGGTGAGGGTACGGAAACGTGGGAGCGTCGGGCTACGTGCTGACGCACGGGTCAGTGCCAGCGTACGGGCCAGGAGTAGGCAACGGCGTAGGATAAAGTGTAGGGCTGGTGGTGGATTTGCGTTCCAGGCTAGGGTTAGGGTTAGGGAACGGCAAGGCTTAGAGCACAGGTGAGGGTACGGAAACGTGGGAGGGTCAGGCTACGTGCTGATGCACGGTTCAGTGCCAGCGTACGGGCCAGGAATAGGGTACGGCGTAAGGTAAGGTGTAGGGCTGGTGCTGGGTTTCCGTTCCGTGCCAGGTTTAGGGTTAGGGAACGGCAAGGCTTAGGGCACAGGTGAGGGTACGGAAACGTGGGAGGGTCAGGCTACGTGCTGACGCACGGGTCAGTGCCAACGTACGGGCCAGGAGTAGGGTACGGCGTAAGATAAGGTGTAGGGCTTGTGGTTGATTTCCGTTCCCGGCTAGGGTTAGGGTTAGGGAACGGCAAGGCTTAGGGCAAAGGAGAGGGTACGGAAACGTGGGAGGGTCGGGCCCCGTTCTGTCGCACGGGTTAGTGCCAGCATACGGGCCAGGAGTAGGGTACGGTGTAAGATAAGGTGTAGAGCTTGTGGTTGATTTCCGTTCCAGGCTAGGGTTAGGGTTAGGGAACGGCAAGGCTTAGGGCAAAGGAGAGGGTATGGAAACGTGGGAGGGTCGGGCCCCGTCCTGTCGCACGGGTTAGTGCCAACATACGGGCCAGGAGTAGGCAACGACGTAGGATAAAGTGTAGGGCTGGTGGTGGGGTTCCATTCCGGGCTAGAGTTAGGGTTAGGGAACGGCAAGGCTTAGGGCACAGGTGAGGGTACGGAAACGTGGGAGGGTCAGGCTACGTGCTGACGCACGGGTCAGTGCCAGCGTACGGGCCAGGAGTAGGCAACGGCGTAAGGTAAGGTGTAGGGCTGGTGGTGGGTTTCTATTCCGGGCTAGGGTTAGGGTTAGGGAACGGCAAGGCTTAGGGCACAGGTGAGGTTACGGAAACGTGGGAGGGTCGGGCTACGTGCTGACGCAAGGGTCAGTGCCAGCGTACGGGCCAGGAGTATGCAACGGCGTAGGATAAAGTGTAGGGCTGGTGGTTGTTTTCCGTTCCGGGCTAGTGTTAGGGTTAGGAAACGGCAAGGCTTAGGGCACAGGTGAGGTTACGGAAACGTGGGAGGGACAGGCTACGTGCTGACGCACGGGTTAGTGCCAGCGTACGGGCCAGGAGTAGGCAACGGCGTAAGGTAAGGTGTAGGGCTGGTGGTTGGTTTCCGTTCCAGGCTAGGGTTAGGGTTAGGGAACGGCAAGGCTTAGGGCACAGGTGAGGGTACGGAAACGTGGGAGGGTCGGGCTACGTGCTGACGCACGTGTCAGTGCCAGCGTACGGGCCAGGAGTAGGCAACGGCGTAGGATAAAGTGTAGGGCTGGTGGTGGATTTGCGTTCGGGGCTAGGGTTAGGGTTAGGGAACGGCAAGGCTTAGGGCACAGGTGAGGGTACGGAAACGTGGGAGGGTCAGGCTACGTGCTGACGCACAGGTCAGTGCCAGCGTACAGGTCAGGAGTAGGGTACGGCGTAAGGTAACGTGTAGGGCTGGTGGTGGGTTTCTATTCAGGGCTAGGGTTAGGGTTAGGGAACGGCAAGGCTTAGGGCACAGGTGAGGGTACGGAAACGTGGGAGGGTCAGGCTACGTGCTGACGCACGGGTCAGTGCCAGCGTACGGGTCAGGAGTATGGTTTGGCGTAAGGTAAGGTGTAGGGCTGGTGGTGGGTTTCTATTCCGGGCTAGGGTTAGGGTTAGGGAACGGCAAGGCTTAGGGCAAAGGAGAGGGTACGGAAACGTGGGAGGGTCAGGCTACGTGCTGACGCACGGGTCAGTGCCAACGTACGGCCCAGGAGTAGGGTACGGCGTAAGGTAAGGTGTAGGGCTTGTGGTTGATTTCCGTTCCAGGCTAGGGTTAGGGTTAGGGAACGGCAAGGCTTAGGGCAAAGGAGAGGGTACGGAAACGTGGGAGGGTCGGGCTACGTGCTGACGCACGGGTCAGTGCCAGCGTACGGGCCAGGAGTAGGCAACGGCGTAGGATAAAGTGTAGGGCTGGTGGTGGATTTGCATTCGGGGCTAGGGTTAGGGTTAGGGAACGGCAAGGCTTAGGGCACAGGTGAGGGTACGGAAACGTGGGAGGGTCAGGCTACGTGCTGACGCACAGTTCAGTGCCAGCGTATGGGCCAGGAATAGGGTACGGCGTAAGGTAAGGTGTCAGGCTGGTGGTGGGTTTCCGTTCCGGGCTAGGGTTAGGGTTAGGGAACGACAAGGCTTAGGGCACAGGTGAAGTTACGGAAACGTGGGAGGCTCGGGCTACGTGCTGACGCACGGGTCAGTGCCAGCGTACGGGCCAGGAGTAGGCAACGGCGTAGGATAAAGTGTAGGGCTGGTGGTGGATTTGCGTTCTGGGCTAGGGTTAGGGTTAGGGAACGGCAAGGCTTAGGGCACAGGTGAGGGTACGGAAACGCGGGAGGGTAAGGCTGCGTGCTGATGCACGGTGCAGTGCCAGCGTACGGGCCAGGAGTAGGCAACGGCGTAAGGTAAGGTGTAGGGCTGTTGGTTGGTTTCCGTTCCAGGCTAGGGTTAGGGTTAGGGAACGGCAAGGCTTAGGGCACAGGTGAGGGTACGGAAACGTGGGAGCGTCGGGCTACGTGCTGACGCACGGGTCAGTGCCAGCGTACGGGCCAGGAGTAGGCAACGGCGTAGGATAAAGTGTAGGGCTGGTGGTGGATTTGCGTTCCAGGCTAGGGTTAGGGTTAGGGAACGGCAAGGCTTAGAGCACAGGTGAGGGTACGGAAACGTGGGAGGGTCAGGCTACGTGCTGATGCACGGTTCAGTGCCAGCGTACGGGCCAGGAATATGGTACGGCGTAAGGTAAGGTGTAGGGCTGGTGCTGGGTTTCCGTTCCGGGCCAGGGTTAGGGTTAGGGAACGGCAAGGCTTAGGGCACAGGTGAGGGTACGGAAACGTGGGAGGGTCAGGCTACGTGCTGACGCACGGGTCAGTGCCAACGTACGTGCCAGGAGTAGGGTACGGCGTAAGATAAGGTGTAGGGCTTGTGGTTGATTTCCGTTCCAGGCTAGGGTTAGGGTTAGGGAACGGCAAGCCTTAGGGCAAAGGAGAGGGTACGGAAACGTGGGAGGGTCGGGCCCCGTTCTGTCGCACGGGTTAGTGCCAGCATACGGGCCAGGAGTAGGCAACGATGTCGGATAAAGTGTAGGGCTGGTGGTGGGTTTCCATTCCGGGCTAGAGTTAGGGTTAGGGAACGGCAAGGCTTAGGGCACAGGTGAGGGTACGGAAACGTGGGAGGGTCAGGCTACGTGCTGACGCACGGGTCAGTGCCAGCGTACGGGCCAGGAGTAGGCAACGGCGTAAGGTAAGGTGTAGGGCTGGTGGTGGGTTTCTATTCCGGGCTAGGGTTAGGTTTAGGGAACGGCAAGGCTTAGGGCACAGGTGAGGTTACGGAAACGTGGGAGGGTCGGGCTACGTGCTGACGCACGGGTCAGTGCCAGCGTACGGGCCAGGAGTATGCAACGGCGTAGGATAAAGTGTAGGGCTGGTGGTTGGTTTCCGTTCCAGGATAGGGTTAGGGTTAGGGAACGGCAAGGCTTAGGGCACAGGTGAGGGTACGGAAACGTGGGAGGGTCGGGCTACGTGCTGACGCACGTGTCAGTGCCAGCGTACGGGCCAGGAATAGGCAACGGCGTAGGATAAAGTGTAGGGCTGGTGGTGGATTTGCGTTCGGGGCTAGGGTTAGGGTTAGGGAACGGCAAGGCTTAGGGCACAGGTGAGGGTACGGAAACGTGGGAGGGTCAGGCTACGTGCTGACGCACAGGTCAGTGCCAGCATACAGGTCAGGAGTAGGGTACGGCGTAAGGTAACGTGTAGGGCTGGTGGTGGGTTTCTATTCCGGGCTAGGGTTAGGGTTAGGGAACAGCAAGGCTTAGGGCACAGGTGAGGGTACGGAAACGTGGGAGGGTCAGGCTACGTGCTGACGCACGGGTCAGTGCCAGCGTACGGGTCAGGAGTAGGGTATGGCGTAAGGTAAGGTGTAGGGCTGGTGGTGGGTTTCTATTCCGGGCTAGGGTTAGGGTTAGGGAACGGCAAGGCTTAGGGCACAGGTGAGGGTACGGAAACGTGGGAGGGTCGGGCTACGTGCTGACGCACGGGTCAGTGCCAGCGTACGGGCCAGGAGTAGGCAACGGCGTAGGATAAAGTGTAGGGCTGGTGGTGGATTTGCGTTCCAGGCTAGGGTTAGTGTTAGGGAACGGCAAGGCTTAGGGCACAGGTGAGGGTACGGAAACGTGGGAGGGTCGGGCTACGTGCTGACGCACGGGTCAGTGCCAACGTACGGGCCAGGAGTAGGGTACGGCGTAAGGTAAGGTGTAGGGGTTGTGGTTGATTTCCGTTCCAGGCTAGGGTTAGGGTTAGGGAACGGCAAGGCTTAGGGCTAAGGAGAGGGTACGGAAACGTGGGAGGGTCGGGCTACGTGCTGACGCACATGTCAGTGCCAGCGTACGGGCCAGGAGTAGGCAACGGCGTAGGATAAAGTGTAGGGCTGGTGGTGGATTTGCATTCGGGGCTAGGGTTAGGGTTAGGGAACGGCAAGGCTTAGGGCACAGGTGAGGGTACGGAAACGTGGGAGGGTCAGGCTACGTGCTGACGCACAGTTCAGTGCCAGCGTACGGGCCAGGAATAGGGTACGGCGTAAGGTAAGGTGTCAGGCTGGTGGTGGGTTTCCGTTCCGGGCTAGGGTTAGGGTTAGGGAACGGCAAGGCTTAGGGCACAGGTGAGGGTACGGAAACGTGGGAGGGTCAGGCTACGTGCTGACGCACAGGTCAGTGCCAGCGTACAGGTCAGGAGTAGGGTACGGCGTAAGGTAACGTGTAGGGCTGGTGGTGGGTTTCTATTCCGGGCTAGGGTTAGGGTTAGGGAACAGCAAGGCTTAGGGCACAGGTGAGGGTACGGAAACGTGGGAGGGTCAGGCTACGTGCTGACGCACGGGTCAGTGCCAGCGTACGGGTCAGGAGTAGGGTATGGCGTAAGGTAAGGTGTAGGGCTGGTGGTGGGTTTCTATTCCGGGCTAGGGTTAGGGTTAGGGAACGGCAAGGCTTAGGGCACAGGTGAGGGTACGGAAACGTGGGAGGGTCGGGCTACGTGCTGACGCACGGGTCAGTGCCAGCGTACGGGCCAGGAGTAGGCAACGGCGTAGGATAAAGTGTAGGGCTGGTGGTGGATTTGCGTTCAGGGCTAGGGTTAGGGTTAGGGAACGGCAAGGCTTAGGGCACAGGTGAGGGTACGGAAACGCGGGAGGGTAAGGCTGCGTGCTGATGCACGGTGCAGTGCCAGCGTACGGGCCAGGAGTAGGCAACGGCGTAAGGTAAGGTGTAGGGCTGGTGGTTGGTTTCGATTCCAGGCTAGGGTTAGGGTTAGGGAACGGCAAGGCTTAGGGCACAGGTGAGGGTACGGAAACGTGGGAGGGTCGGGCTACGTGCTGACGCACGGGTCAGTGCCAGCGTACGGGCCAGGAGTAGGCAACGGCGTAGGATAAAGTGTAGGGCTGGTGGTGGATTTGCGTTCCAGGCTAGGGTTAGGGTTAGGGAACGGCAAGGCTTAGAGCACAGGTGAGGGTACGGAAACGTGGGAGGGTCAGGCTACGTGCTGACGCACGGTTCAGTACCAGCGTACGGGCCAGGAATAGGGTACGGCGTAAGGTAAGGTGTAGGGCTGGTGCTGGGTTTCCGTTCCGGGCCAGGGTTAGGGTTAGGGAACGGCAAGGCTTAGGGCACAGGTGAGGGTACGGAAACGTGGGAGGGTCGGGCTACGTGCTGACGCACAGGTCAGTGCCAGCGTACGGGCCAGGAGTATGCAACGGCGTAGGATAAAGTGTAGGGCTGGTGGTTGTTTTCCGTTCCGGGCTAGTGTTAGGGTTAGGGAACGGCAAGGCTTAGGGCACAGGTGAGGTTACGGAAACGTGGGAGGGTCAGGCTATGTGCTGACGCACGGGTTAGTGCCAGCGTACGGGCCAGGAGTAGGCAACGGCGTAAGGTAAGGTGTAGGGCTGGTGGTTGGTTTCCGTTCCAGGCTAGGGTTAGGGTTAGGGAACGGCAAGGCTTAGGGCACAGGTGAGGGTACGGAAACGTGGGAGGGTCGGGCTACGTGCTGACGCACGTGTCAGTGCCAGCGTACGGGTCAGGAGTAGGCAATGGCGTAGGATAAAGTGTAGGGCTGGTGGTGGATTTGCGTTCGGGGCTAGGGTTAGGGTTAGGGAACGGCAAGGCTTAGGGCACAGGTGAGGGTACGGAAACGTGGGAGGGTCGGGCTACGTGCTGACGCACGTGTCAGTGCCAGCGTACGGGTCAGGAGTAGGCAACGGCGTAGGATAAAGTGTAGGGCTGGTGGTGGATTTGCGTTCGGGGCTAGGGTTAGGGTTAGGGAACGGCAAGGCTTAGGGCACAGGTGAGGGTACGGAAACGTGGGAGGGTCAGGCTACGTGCTGCCGCACAGGTCAGTGCCAGCGTACAGGTCAGGAGTAGGGTACGGCGTAAGGTAACGTGTAGGGCTGGTGGTGGGTTTCTATTCCGGGCTAGGGTTAGGGTTAGGGAACGGCAAGGCTTAGGGCACAGGTGAGGGTACGGAAACGTGGGAGGGTCAGGCTACGTGCTGACGCACGGGTCAGTGCCAGCGTACGGGTCAGGAGTAGGGTATGGCGTAAGGTAAGGTGTAGGGCTGGTGGTGGGTTTCTATTCGGGGCTAGGGTTAGGGTTAGGGAACGGCAAGGCTTAGGGCACAGGTGAGGGTACGGAAACGTGGGAGGGTCGGGCTACGTGCTGACGCACGGGTCAGTGCCAGCGTACGGGCCAGGAGTAGGCAACGGCGTAGGATAAAGTGTAGGGCTGGTGGTGGATTTGCGTTCCGGGCTAGGGTTAGGGTTAGGGAACGGCAAGGCTTAGGGCACAGGTGAGGGTACGGAAACGTGGGAGGGTCAGGCTACGTGCTGACGCACGGTTCAGTGCCAGCGTACGGGCCAGGAATAGGGTACGGCATAAGGTAAGGTTTCAGGCTGGTGGTGGGTTTCCGTTCCGGGCTAGGGTTAGGGTTAGGGAACGGGAAGGCTTAGGGCACAGGTGAAGGTACGGAAACGTGGGAGGCTCGTGCTACGTGCTGACGCACGGGTCAGTGCCAGCGTACGGGCCAGGAGTAGGCAACGGCGTAGGATAAAGTATAGGCTGGTCGTGGATTTGCGTTCTGGGCTAGGGTTAGGGTTAGGGAACGGCAAGGCTTAGGGCACAGGAGAGGGTACGGAAACGCGGGAGGGTAAGGCTACGTGCTGATGCACGGGGCAGTGCCAGAGTACAGGCCAGGAGTAGGCAACGGCGTATGGTAAGGTGTAGGGCTGGTGGTGGGTTTCCATTCCGAGCTAGGGTTAGGGTTAGGGAACGGCAAGGCTTAGGGTACAGGTGAGGGTACGGAAACGTGGGAGGGTCAGGCTACGTGCTGACGCACGGGTCAGTGCCAGCGTACGGGCCAGGAGTAGGCAACGGCGTAGGATAAAGTGTAGGGCTGGTGGTGGATTTGCGTTCCGGGCTAGGGTTAGGGTTAGGGAACGGCAAGGCTTAGGGCACAGGTGAGGGTACGGAAACGTGGGAGGGTCAGGCTACGTGCTGACGCACGGGTCAGTGCCAGCGTACGGGTCAGGAGTAGGGTAAGGCGTAAGGTAAGGTGTAGGGCTGGTGGTGGGTTTCTATTCCGGGCTAGGGTTAGGGTTAGGGAACGGCAAGGCTTAGGGCACAAGTCAGGGTACGGAAACGCGGGAGGGTAAGGCTACGTGCTGATGAACGGGTCAGTGCCAGAGTACAGGCCAGGAGTAGGCAACGGCGTAGGGTAAGGTGTAGGGCTGGTGGTTGGTTTCCGTTCCAGGCTAGGGTTAGGGTTAGGGAACGGCAAGGCTTAGGGCACAGGTGAGGGTACGGAAACGTGGGAGGGTCGGGCTACGTGCTGACGCACGGGTCAGTGCCAGCGTACGGGCCAGGAGTAGGCAACGGCGTAGGATAAAGTGTAGGGCTGGTGGTGGATTTGCGTTCCAGGCTAGGGTTAGGGTTAGGGAACGGCAAGGCTTAGAGCACAGGTGAGGGTACGGAAACGTGGGAGGGTCAGGCTACGTGCTGATGCACGGTTCAGTGCCAGCGTACGGGCCAGGAATAGGGTACGGCGTAAGGTAAGGTGTAGGGCTGGTGCTGGGTTTCCCTTCCGGGCCAGGGTTAGGGTTAGGGAACGGCAAGGCTTAGGGCACAGGTGAGGGTACGGAAACGTGGGAGGGTCAGGCTACGTGCTGACGCACGGGTCAGTGCCAACGTACGGGCCAGGAGTAGGGTACGGCGTAAGATAAGGTGTAGGGCTTGTGGTTGATTTCCGTTCCAGGCTAGGGTTAGGGTTAAAGAACGGCAAGGCTTAGGGCAAAGGAGAGGGTACGGAAACGTGGGAGGGTCGGGCCCCGTTCTGTCGCACGGGTTAGTGCCAGCATACGGGCCAGGAGTAGGCAACGATGTCGGATAAAGTGTAGGGCTGGTGGTGGGTTTCCATTCCGGGCTAGAGTTAGGGTTAGGGAACGGCAAGGCTTAGGGCACAGGTGAGGGTACGGAAACGTGGGAGGGTCAGGCTACGTGCTGACGCACGGGTCAGTGCCAGCGTACGGGCCAGGAGTAGGCAACGGCGTAAGGTAAGGTGTAGGGCTGGTGGTGGGTTTCTATTCCGGGCTAGGGTTAGGGTTAGGGAACGGCAAGGCTTAGGGCACAGGTGAGGTTACGGAAACGTGGGAGGGTCGGGCTACGTGCTGACGCACGGGTCAGTGCCAGCGTACGGGCCAGGAGTATGCAACGGCGTAGGATAAAGTGTAGGGCTGGTGGTTGTTTTCCGTTCCGGGCTAGTGTTAGGGTTAGGGAACGGCAAGGCTTAGGGCACAGGTGAGGTTACGGAAACGTGGGAGGGTCAGGCTACGTGCTGACGCACGGGTTAGTGCCAGCGTACGGGCCAGGAGTAGGCAACGGCGTAAGGTAAGGTGTAGGGCTGGTGGTTGGTTTCCGTTCCAGGCTAGGGTTAGGGTTAGGGAACGGCAAGGCTTAGGGCACAGGTGAGGGTACGGAAACGTGGGAGGGTCGGGTTACGTGCTGACGAACGTGTCAGTGCCAGCGTACGGGCCAGGAGTAGGCAACGGCGTAGGATAAAGTGTAGGGCTGGTGGTGGATTTGCGTTCGGGGCTAGGGTTAGGGTTAGGGAACGGCAAGGCTTAGGGCACAGGTGAGGGTACGGAAACGTGGGAGGGTCAGGCTACGTGCTGACGCACAGGTCAGTGCCAGCGTACAGGTCAGGAGTAGGGTACGGCGTAAGGTAACGTGTAGGGCTGGTGGTGGGTTTCTATTCCGGGCTAGGGTTAGTGTTAGGGAACAGCAAGGCTTAGGGCACAGGTGAGGGTACGGAAACGTGGGAGGGTCAGGCTACGTGCTGACGCACGGGTCAGTGCCAGCGTACGGGTCAGGAGTAGGGTATGGCGTAAGGTAAGGTGTAGGGCTGGTGGTGGGTTTCTATTCCGGGCTAGGGTTAGGGTTAGGGAACGGCAAGGCTTAGGGCACAGGTGAGGGTACGGAAACGTGGGAGGGTCGGGCTACGTGCTGACGCACGGGTCAGTGCCAGCGTACGGGCCAGGAGTAGGCAACGGCGTAGGATAAAGTGTAGGGCTGGTGGTGGATTTGCGTTCTGGGCTAGGGTTAGGGTTAGGGAACGGCAAGGCTTAGGGCACAGGTGAGGGTACGGAAACGCGGGAGGGTAAGGCTGCGTGCTGATGCACGGTGCAGTGCCAGCGTACGGGCCAGGAGTAGGCAACGGCGTAAGGTAAGGTGTAGGGCTGGTGGTTGGTTTCCATTCCAGGCTAGGGTTAGGGTTAGGGAACGGCAAGGCTTAGGGCACAGGTGAGGGTACGGAAACGTGGGAGGGTCAGGCTACGTGCTGACGCACGGTTCAGTGCCAGCGTACGGGCCAGGAATAGGGTACGGCGTAAGGTAAGGTGTAGGGCTGGTGGTGGGTTTCCGTTCTGGCCTAGGGTTAGGGTTAGGGAACGGCAAGGCTTAGGGCACAGGTGAGGGTACGGAAACGTGGGAGGGTCAGGCTACGTGCTGACGCACGGGTCAGTGCCAACGTACGGGCCAGGAGTAGGGTACGGCGTAAGGTAATGTGTAGGGCTTGTGGTTGATTTCCGTTCCAGGGTAGGGTTAGGGTTAGGGAACGGCAAGGCTTAGGGCAAAGGAGAGGGTACGGAAACGTGGGAGGGAAGGGCTACGTGCTGACGCATGGGTCAGTGCCAGCGTACGGGCCAGGAGTAGGCAACGGCGTAGGATAAAGTGTAGGGCTGGTGGTGGATTTGCATTCGGGGCTAGGGTTAGGGTTAGGGAACGGCAAGGCTTAGGGCACAGGTGAGGGTACGGAAACGTGGGAGGGTCAGGCTACGTGCTGACGCACAGTTCAGTGCCAGCGTACGGGCCAGGAATAGGGTACGGCGTAAGGTAAGGTGTCAGGCTGGTGGTGGGTTTCCGTTCCGGGCTAGGGTTAGGGTTAGGGAACGACAAGGCTTAGGGCACAGGTGAAGTTACGGAAACGTGGGAGGCTCGGGCTACGTGCTGACGCACGGGTCAGTGCCAGCGTATGGGCCAGGAGTAGGCAACGGCGTAGGATAAAGTGTAGGGCTGGTGGTGGATTTGCGTTCTGGGCTAGAGTTAGGGTTAGGGAACGGCAAGGCTTAGGGCACAGGTGAGGGTACGGAAACGCGGGAGGGTAAGGCTGCGTGCTGATGCACGGTGCAGTGCCAGCGTACGGGCCAGGAGTAGGCAACGGCGTAAGGTAAGGTGTAGGGCTGGTGGTTGGTTTCCGTTCCAGGCTAGGGTTAGGGTTAGGGAACGGCAAGGCTTAGGGCACAGGTGAGGGTACGGAAACGTGGGAGCGTCGGGCTACGTGCTGACGCACGGGTCAGTGCCAGCGTACGGGCCAGGAGTAGGCAACGGCGTAGGATAAAGTGTAGGGCTGGTGGTGGATTTGCGTTCCAGGCTAGGGTTAGGGTTAGGGAACCGCAAGGCTTAGAGCACAGGTGAGGGTACGGAAACGTGGGAGGGTCAGGCTACGTGCTGATGCACTGTTCAGTGCCAGCGTACGGGCCAGGAATAGGGTACGGCGTAAGGTAAGGTGTAGGGCTGGTGCTGGGTTTCCGTTCCGGGGCAGGTTTAAGGTTAGGGAACGGCAAGGCTTAGGGCACAGGTGAGGGTACGGAAACGTGGGAGGGTCAGGCTACGTGCTGACGCACGGGTCAGTGCCAACGTACGGGCCAGGAGTAGGGTACGGCGTAAGATAAGGTGTAGGGCTTGTGGTTGATTTCCGTTCCAGGCTAGGGTTAGGGTTAGGGAACGGCAAGGCTTAGGGCACAGGTGAGGGTACGGAAACGTGGGAGGGTCGAGCCCCGTTCTGTCGCACGGGTTAGTGCCAGCATACGGGCCAGGAGTAGGCAACGACGTAGGATAAAGTGTAGGGCTGGTGGTGGGTTTCCATTCCGGGCTAGAGTTAGGGTTAGGGAACGGCAAGGCTTAGGGCACAGGTGAGGTTACGGAAACGTGGGAGGGTCAGGCTACGTGCTGACGCACGGGTCAGTGCCAGCGTACGGGCCAGGAGTAGGCAACGGCGTAAGGTAAGGTGTAGGGCTGGTGGTGGGTTTCTATTCCGGGCTAGGGTTAGGGTTAGGGAACGGCAAGGCTTAGGGCACAGGTGAGGTTACGGAAACGTGGGAGGGTCGGGCTACGTGCTGACGCACGGGTCAGTGCCAGCGTACGGGCCAGGAGTATGCAACGGCGTAGGATAAAGTGTAGGGCTGGTGGTTGTTTTCCGTTCCGGGCTAGGGTTAGGGTTAGGGAACGGCAAGGCTTAGGGCACAGGTGAGGTTACGGAAACGTGGGAGGGTCAGGCTATGTGCTGACGCACGGGTTAGTGCCAGCGTACGGGCCAGGAGTAGGCAACGGCGTAAGGTAAGGTGTAGGGCTGGTGGTTGGTTTCCGTTCCAGGCTAGGGTTAGGGTTAGGGAACGGCAAGGCTTAGGGCACAGGTGAGGGTACGGAAACGTGGGAGGGTCGGGCTACGTGCTGACGCACGTGTCAGTGCCAGCGTACGGGCCAGGAGTAGGCAACGGCGTAGGATAAAGTGTAGGGCTGGTGGTGGATTTGCGTTCGGGGCTAGGGTTAGGGTTAGGGAACGGCAAGGCTTAGGGCACAGGTGAGGGTACGGAAACGTGGGAGGGTCAGGCTACGTGCTGACGCACAGGTCAGTGCCAGCGTACAGGTCAGGAGTAGGGTACGGCGTAAGGTAACGTGTAGGGCTGGTGGTGGGTTTCTATTCCGGGCTAGGGTTAGGGTTAGGGAACAGCAAGGCTTAGGGCACAGGTGAGGGTACGGAAACGTGGGAGGGTCAGGCTACGTGCTGACGCACGGGTCAGTGCCAGCGTACGGGTTAGGAGTAGGGTATGGCGTAAGGTAAGGTGTAGGGCTGGTGGTGGGTTTCTATTCCGGGCTAGGGTTAGGGTTAGGGAACGGCAAGGCTTAGGGCACAGGTGAGGGTACGGAAACGTGGGAGGGTCGGGCTACGTGCTGACGCACGGGTCAGTGCCAGCGTACGGGCCAGGAGTAGGCAACGGCGTAGGATAAAGTGTAGGGCTGGTGGTGGATTTGCGTTCTGGGCTAGGGTTAGGTTTAGGGAACGGCAAGGCTTAGGGCACAGGTGAGGGTACGGAAACGCGGGAGGGTAAGGCTGCGTGTTGATGCACGGTGCACTGCCAGCGTACGGGCCAGGAGTAGGCAACGGCGTAAGGTAAGGTGTAGGGCTGGTGGTTGGTTTCCATTCCAGGCTAGGGTTAGGGTTAGGGAACGGCAAGGCTTAGGGCACAGGTGAGGGTACGGAAACGTGGGAGGATCGGGCTACGTGCTGACGCACGGGTCAGTGCCAGCGTACGGGCCAGGAGTAGGCAACGGCGTAGGATTAAGTGTAGGGCTGGTGGTGGATTTGCGTTCCAGGCTAGGGTTAGGGTTAGGGAACGGCAAGGCTTAGAGCACAGGTGAGGGTACGGAAACGTGGGAGGGTCAGGCTACGTGCTGACGCACGGTTCAGTGCCAGCGTACGGGCCAGGAATAGGGTACGGCGTAAGGTAAGGTGTAGGGCTGGTGCTGGGTTTCCGTTCCGGGCCAGGGTTAGGGTTAGGGAACGGCAAGGCTTAGGGCACAGGTGAGGGTACGGAAACGTGGGAGGGTCAGGCTACGTGCTGACGCACGGGTCAGTGCCAACGTACGGGCCAGGAGTAGGGTACGGCGTAAGATAAGGTGTAGAGCTTGTGGTTGATTTCCGTTCCAGGCTAGGGTTAGGGTTAGGGAACGGCAAGGCTTAGGGCAAAGGAGAGGGTACGGAAACGTGGGAGGGTCGGGCCCCGTTCTGTCGCACGGGTTAGTGCCAGCATACGGGCCAGGAGTAGGCAACGACGTAGGATAAAGTGTAGGGCTGGTGGTGGGTTTCCATTCCGGGCTAGAGTTAGGGTTAGGGAACGGCAAGGCTTAGGGCACAGGTGAGGGTACGGAAACGTGGGAGGGTCAGGCTACGTGCTGACGCACGGGTCAGTGCCAGCGTACGGGCCAGGAGTAGGCAACGGCGTAAGGTAAGGTGTAGGGCTGGTGGTGGGTTTCTATTCCGGGCTAGGGTTAGGGTTAGGGAACGGCAAGGCTTAGGGCACAGGTGAGGTTACGGAAACGTGGGAGGGTCGGGCTACGTGCTGACGCACGGGTCAGTGCCAGCGTACAGGCCAGGAGTATGCAACGGCGTAGGATAAAGTGTAGGGCTGGTGGTTGTTTTCCGTTCCGGGCTAGTGTTAGGGTTAGGGAACGGCAAGGCTTAGGGCACAGGTGAGGGTACGGAAACGTGGGAGGGTCGGGCTACGTGCTGACGCACGTGTCAGTGCCAGCGTACGGGCCAGGAGTAGGCAACGGCGTAGGATAAAGTGTAGGGCTGGTGGTGGATTTGCGTTCGGGGCTAGGGTTAGGGTTAGGGGACGGCAAGGCTTAGGGCACAGGTGAGGGTACGGAAACTTGGGAGGGTCAGGCTACGTGCTGACGCACAGGTCAGTGCCAGTGTACAGGTCAGGAGTAGGGTACAGCGTAAGGTAACGTGTAGGGCTGGTGGTGGGTTTCTATTCCGGGCTAGGGTTAGGGTTAGGGAACGGCAAGGCTTAGGGCACAGGTGAGGGTACGGAAACGTGGGAGGGTCAGGCTACGTGCTGACGCACGGGTCAGTGCCAGCGTACGGGCCAGGAGTAGGCAACGGCGTAAGGTAAGGTGTAGGGCTGGTGTTTGGTTTGCGTTCCAGGCTAGGGTTAGGGTTAGGGAACGGCAAGGCTTAGGGCACAGGTGAGGGTACGGAAACGTGGGAGGGTCGGGCTACGTGCTGACGCACGTGTCATTGCCAGCGTACGGGCCAGGAGTAGGCAACGGCGTAGGATAAAGTGTAGGGCTGGTGGTGGATTTGCGTTCGGGGCTAGGGTTAGGGTTAGGGGACGGCAAGGCTTAGGGCACAGGTGAGGGTACGGAAACTTGGGAGGGTCAGGCTACGTGCTGACGCACAGGTCAGTGCCAGCGTACAGGTCAGGAGTAGGGTACGGCGTAAGGTAACGTGTAGGGCTGGTGGTGGGTTTCTATTCCTGGCTAGGGTTAGGGTTAGGGAACGGCAAGGCTTAGGGCACAGGTGAGGGTACGGAAACGTGGGAGGGTCAGGCTACGTGCTGACGCACGGGTCAGTGCCAGCGTACGGGTCAGGAGTAGGGTATGGCGTAAGGTAAGGTGTAGGGCTGGTGGTGGGTTTCTATTCCGGGCTAGGGTTAGGGTTAGGGAACGGCAAGGCTTAGGGCACAGGTGAGGGTACGGAAACGTGGGAGGGTCGGGCTACGTGCTGACGCACGGGTCAGTGCCAGCGTACGGGCCAGGAGTAGGCAACGGCGTAGGAAAAAGTGTAGGGCTGGTGGTGGATTTGCATTCCGGGCTAGGGTTAGGGTTAGGGAACAGCAAGGCTTAGGGCACAGGTGAGGGTACGGAAACGTGGGAGGGTCAGGCTACGTGCTGACGCACGGTTCAGTGCCAGCGTACGGGCCAGGAATAGGGTACGGCATAAGGTAAGGTGTCAGGCTGGTGGTGGGTTTCCGTTCCGGGCTACGGTTAGGGTTAGGGAACGGCAAGGCTTAGGGCACAGGTGAAGGTACGGAAACGTGGGAGGCTCGTGCTACGTGCTGACGCACGGGTCAGTGCCAGCGTACGGGCCAGGAGTAGGCAACGGCGTAGGATAAAGTATAGGCTGGTGGTGGATTTGCGTTCTGGGCTAGGGTTAGGGTTAGGGAAAGGCAAGGCTTAGGGCACAGGAGAGGGTACGGAAATGCGGGAGGGTAAGGCTACGTGCTGATGCACGGGGCAGTGCCAGAGTACAGGCCAGGAGTAGGCAACGGCGTAGGGTAAGGTGTAGGGCTGGTGGTGGGTTTCCATTCCGGTCTAGGGTTAGGGTTAGGGAACGGCAAGGCTTAGGGCACAGGTGAGGGTACGGAAACGAGGGAGGGTCAGGCTACGTGCTGACGCACGGGTCAGTGCCAGCGTACGGGCCAGGAGTAGGCAACGGTGTAGGATAAAGTGTGGGGCTGGTGGTGGATTTGCGTTCCGGGCTAGGGTTAGGGTTAGGGAACGGCAAGGCTTAGGGCACAGGTGAGGGTACGGAAACGTGGGAGGGTCAGGCTACGTGCTGACACACGGGTCAGTGCCAGCGTACGGGTCAGGAGTAGGGTAAGGCGTAAGGTAAGTTGTAGGGCTGGTGGTGGGTTTCTATTCCGGGCTAGGGTTAGGGTTAGGGAACGGCAAGGCTTAGGGCACAGGTCAGGGTACGGAAACGCGGGAGGGTAAGGCTACGTGTTGATGAACGGGTCAGTGCCAGAGTACAGGCCAGGAGTAGGCAACGGCGTAGGGTAAGGTGTAGGGCTGGTGGTTGGTTTCCGTTCCAGGCTAGGGTTAGGGTTAGGGAACGGCAAGGCTTAGGGCACAGGTGAGGGTACGGAAACGTGGGAGGGTCGGGCTACGTGCTGACGCACGGGTCAGTGCCAGCGTACGGGCCAGGAGTAGGCAACGGCGTAGGATAAAGTGTACGGCTGGTGGTGGATTTGCGTTCCAGGCTAGGGTTAGGGTTAGGGAACGGCAAGGCTTAGGGCACAGTTGAGGGTACGGAAACGTGGGAGGGTCAGGCTACGTGCTGACGCACGGTTCAGTGCCAGCGTACGGGCCAGGAATAGGGTACGGCGTAAGGTAAGGTGTAGGGCTGGTGGTGGGTTTCCGTTCTGGCCTAGGGTTAGGGTTAGGGAACGGCAAGGCTTAGGGCACAGGTGAGGGTACGGAAACGTGGGAGGGTCAGGCTACGTGCTGACGCACGGGTCAGTGCCAACGTACGGGCCAGGAGTAGGGTACGGCGTAAGGTAAGGTGTAGGGCTTGTGGTTGATTTCCGTTCCAGGCTAGGGTTAGGGTTAGGGAACGGCAAGGCTTAGGGCAAAGGAGAGGGTACGGAAACGTGGGAGGGTCGGGCTACGTGCTGACGCACGGGTCAGTGCCAGCGTACGGGCCAGGAGTAGGCAACGGCGTAGGATAAAGTGTAGGGCTGGTGGTGGATTTGCATTCGGGGCTAGGGTTAGGGTTAGGGAACGGCAAGGCTTAGGGCACAGGTGAGGGTACGGAAACGTGGGAGGGTCAGGCTACGTGCTGACGCACAGTTCAGTGCCAGCGTACGGGCCAGGAATGGGGTACGGCGTAAGGTAAGGTGTCAGGCTGGTGGTGGGTTTCCGTTCCGGGCTAGGGTTAGGGTTAGGGAACGACAAGGCTTAGGGCACAGGTGAAGTTACGGAAACGTGGGAGGCTCGGGCTACGTGCTGACGCACGTGTCAGTGCCAGCGTACGGGCCAGGATTAGGCAACGGCGTAGGATAAAGTGTAGGGCTGGTGGTGGATTTGCGTTCCAGGCTAGGGTTAGGGTTAGGGAACGGCAAGGCTTAGAGCACAGGTGAGGGTACGGAAACGTGGGAGGGTCAGGCTACGTGCTGACGCACGGTTCAGTGCCAGCGTACGGGCCAGGAATAGGGTACGGCGTAAGGTAAGGTGTAGGGCTGGTGCTGGGTTTCCGTTCCGGGCCAGGGTTAGGGTTAGGGAACGGCAATGCTTAGGGCACAGGTGAGGGTACGGAAACGTGGGAGGGTCAGGCTACGTGCTGACGCACGGGTCAGTGCCAACGTACGGGCCAGGAGTAGGGTACGGCGTAAGATAAGGTGTAGGGCTTGTGGTTGATTTCCGTTCCAGGCTAGGGTTAGGGTTAGGGAACGGCAAGCCTTAGGGCAAAGGAGAGGGTACGGAAACGTGGGAGGGTCGGGCCCCGTTCTGTCGCACGGGTTAGTGCCAGCATACGGGCCAGGAGTAGGCAACGATGTCGGATAAAGTGTAGGGCTGGTGGTGGGTTTCCATTCCGGGCTAGAGTTAGGGTTAGGGAACGGCAAGGCTTAGGGCACAGGTGAGGGTACGGAAACGTGGGAGGGTCAGGCTACGTGCTGACGCACGGGTCAGTGCCAGCGTACGGGCCAGGAGTAGGCAACGGCGTAAGGTAAGGTGTAGGGCTGGTGGTGGGTTTCTATTCCGGGCTAGGGTTAGGGTTAGGGAACGGCAAGGCTTAGGGCACA